>NC_048448.1:34536792-34651029 GCF_004353265.1 Vitis riparia | reverse complement strand
TTCATGAGTGATCTTCCGAAAATTGAATCCAAACAAGCCTTATTATCAGTGAAGAAGAAGATGACGGAAAAAGAGAAAAAAAAAGTACCAGAAGCAACGCCTCTTGTGAATCCCAGAACTCTTTTCTCTCAATGGGGTCATGCAATTCATTGTTGGCAGCTTCATCATCAGCCCAATCACCTTCAGAATTTCGATCCAGTTCTTCGTCTTCTTCATCAAAAAACAATGAGATTTTCTCTTCAAGGCTGTCCCCGCGTTGATGATCATCTCCAAGAGCCTTCTCTTCAATAAGATGCCCCATCCTCTTGAAGAAGAAGGAAGAAGAAGGTGTTGCCAAGAAGAAAAGGCTCTTGCTGGAGAAAATTGGCTTGAGGGGTGTAGGTATATATAGTGGGGTGTACATGTGACAAAAGCTTTGGAATTATTATTATTATTATTATTATTTTAATTATAATTATAATAATAATTATTATCATATGTTTGGTTTTTATTATTGAAAAGATTTTGGAAAATAATAGGAAAGTCCAATCAGTAAATTATTGATTATGGATTGGGTGGTGGGTCAAGCATCTTTCTTTGTTCATGTGACTAGACATGTCACTCACTAAGGCTTAATCTATACATTCAATCTTAAAAATTATTGCAAGATTATTGAAATAATAAAGGTAAAAAGTTTTTAATTATTGATTTGGATAAGAATAAATCAAATAAAAAAAATACAAAATCTTAAAACTCATCAATGTATAGATTTTATTCTTCACCTCATCTTAGGGTAATTTTTGGGAAGAAAATTTGTAGCTTTTTGATTCTTAGAACTTGAAGAACTTTTGTAGAATGGTTTTGGGAGGAATTTTGACATGAGGATTCTATTTTTGTAGAAGGGTACACCTCAATAGCTTAGACAAATATATTCATATAATAAATGTCTCATTTTATAAAATTTATAATTTATGTCATTAGGGTCGATGACGGTTAAAAAATACTTTTTGGTGTAATATCGAATGGTTTTATCCAATTTCCAACATCGAGTAAGATGTAAGTATAATCTAAATATAAAAATATAATTAAGGTATAAAAAAATTCGGGTTAACCTGAAAGGATTGATTAAGTACAAAACTTTGGTATAGTACCTTACTTCTTTTATAAAATTTTCGATTTTAGATGGAACATCAAACAAATTATCCATACCTCAATACACCAATTCCATTCATGATGCAATTTACTTTCAAAATAAATGGTAACCTTAAGCCATAAACTCCAAATTTATCAAACGGCAACCCATATTATAGATAGTCCATTTTGTACCTACCCACATGTCCTTGAGACAATAAAATGTTTTCAATTTGGTTTTGAGTTGGTCAAATTTGTCATTAAGCTAGAACTAAGTTTTATTAATTCTAGGGCACATTTCAAAATTAATCAACCTAATCCCACACCTAATCACTTCTCTTTTTAGTATTTTTACCTAATTTTATAAGATGATGGAGATACATAAATAAATTATAGAGACTATTACTCAAAATACCTTTATTTTAATTCCTTCTAAATTTGACCATATCCCCAATCTTCCTAATTTCCTTTTCAATTTTTTTTGTAAGATTTATAATGGTTGAAAGGGAAGAAAAAAATATTTTATAGTTCAAATCTTTACTTTTTATGAAAAAATTTTTAAATGTGTATAATAATTATAAAAAAATAGCAAACACAATTTTTAAAGTTGGGAACAATCTAACATCATAAAGGAGTTGGATTTGGATAATATTATATTTGAATATTGTTATATTAGAAGCATTAACATTGGAAAGGTTTTAAACCACTTAAGATCTAAATCATAATCGTAAGTTCATTTAGGGTATACTAAGATGGTATATTTTTCTATCTATGATTTGAATAAGTCTCAATCATGAATATTTAAAGCATGCTTTGTAGACTATAGTAGATGGTTTTTTTTTTTTTTAGAAAAATATTTAAAAATAAAAAAAAACATTTGTAATATTTGAATTTTTCATTATTAATGTGAAAACTTTGGCTTTGGTCATCTAACTTATCTAAAATGCTTCTCCATATAAATGTAAAATTTAGAAGATTAATTATTAGGAATAGAAAAAAAAGCCTTGGAGACTTTTCTTATAAAAAAGATAAAAATATAAATATTTTTTTTTCAATTCCACAATACCAATTGAGAGAGAATCATGATTTTAAGTTTAACACTAAAAATGATAATGTCATGATTTCAATGTGTGTTTCAAAGAGAAAAATGATAATCTCATAATGAAATCGTTGTAAACTTAAATTTTGATTTATGTGTTGAAAAAAGATATGTAAACTTACAAAATTTTAATTTTAATTTATTATGAACTCTATATGTGAAAAAAGAGAGAGCAAGACTTAAAATTCTAATTTTTCATTATTATGAAATCAATACATTGAGAAAAAGAAGAGGGAATTAAAAACATTTTAATTTTTTATCGCTCCAAAATCAATACAATGAGACAAAAAAAGAAAAAGAAGATAATCCTAGTTTCATTGTTATGATTGATCAATGATTTAAAAAAAGCTTGACCCTTGGAGATATTTCTTACAAAAAAATAAAAAAATATTTTTAAAATTTTTTCACAACATCAATAAAAATAATAATCTCATGATTTTAATATAGGTTTCAACAAGAAAAATGATAATTTGTGATGAAATTAGAGTAAACTCAAATTTTGATTTGGTCTATATATGGAAAAAAGAGATTTAATGTTACCAAATTTTAATTTTTTATGATTATGAAATCAATATATTGAAGAAAAAGAAGAAGAAAAAGAATTATAATTCTTATTAGTATGATTTGTCAATGATTGTAAAAAAAAGCTTTAATTCAATTTTTTTTCTTATTTTTAATTTTCTTTAAATGTTTAAATTTAATATTCCATATACTTTAATTGCTTGCTATTATTGAATTACATGTATTTTATTTTAAAGAATTATTTTCATATGTTTTACTTTAATTACAATACGCAAGTTTTAAAACATCAAAACCATTTTTATAATAATTATTATCATATTTTATAGTATCGAATGTATCCAAGTCATAAATAAAAGGATAATATATGTATTTAGCTTTCATATTTTTTTATGCTTTGTTTTTTTATATTCAAAATTCTATAATTTACTTCCTAAAATAATTAAATAATATATAAACCTGACCTGAAATACGACACTATAATAATGAAATAAAGAAATTAGAACCTTATAACAATTTGCGTCAATTTTTAGACACAATTTTAGAAATATTTAATAATTTTGAAAAATAAATTATTTAATTTTAAACACGAGAAAAAAAAAAAAAAAAAATAATGATGGTAAAAGACGAGACGGGTAAAGTATATTTTACCCAACAAAACAAAGTGGCATTTGTTTAATAAAATTTCATAAACTTGAATCATTATTATTAGTTGGTTTTTAAAATTATTGTATGAAGGGCCACTACCAAGTTATGTTTTTATTTATTTTTAATTGCTAAAGAAATAGTATTTAAACGGCACGTTTTCATTATGAAGTTTTATTTACATAAAATAATAATTTCCTCCCAATGAAAAGAAACGCGGTTTCACGTGCTTTTAGTGCAAAATTCTTTGGTTTTTTCCTCCTTTTTTTTTTTTTTTTTTTCAAATTATTAAAAAAAAAAAAAATATGACAAGAGTGTGGTGGTGGGAGCTTGCAAGTTGCAATTATTTAACACCCATCAATGATAGTTTGGATAACCTTCAGACTCCACTTTTATGAGCACCTTCTCATTCGTCAATTATTCTTCCAATCACTACACAAATTCAATGTGATACCTAAACACACTCAGTCATTTAAATACTCAATACTCATTAGCTCAATTTTATTCATTTCCATCCGATCATTATGTAAAGGGATAATTTCACTTACATCTCTTGAGGTATTAGCGAAATACAGTTAGTCCAATTTGTTTGAAAATTTATTAAATATGTCTCTTATTTTGAATAAGAGGAGAGGTGAGTGAAAATATTAAATGAAAAGAATAACCGATGTATGTGATGAAATTTCAAACAAATGAAAACTATGCGTATTTAGTCAAAATCTCAGAGAAGGTTAATGAAATTAACCCTTATGTAACTAGAGGGATTAAGAATGCCACATTGAAATATGAATGAGAGAATGAGAAAATATGAATTAAAATATTCTATAAAAGGCAAAAATCAAAGCATATATGATAATATTTTAAAAAATAAGTTTGATTTTTTTTTTTTATAGGCGTTTTTTAGAAAAAAAAAAAAAAAAAAAATTCTTTAGGAATTGAATGTGAAAAATAGTTACCACAAAATTTTTTTGACAATAATATTTTCAAAAATAATTTTGAATAGATATCCTTGAGGTGATTTTTTTTTTTTTTGAACAAATGCAAGGTTAGCTTCAAACATTAAGGAAATAACTAGTTAATCATTTTTATACACATTTGAAAAACCCTTGTGAAAATGTTTTTAACCACCAAAGTTGGGTTTCTCCTTACAATAGATTTCATCTAATTTACAAATGATTTATCTCAATTTTTAAAACATTTTGGATGAATAATAGGTATATCAATGAAATGAAAAATACAACCTTGTGGCACCAATTTCAATCTTACATGAGGTTCCTAAGGAACCTTCAATTGCATCAAAATCTTCCTTCAATGAGTTTCTTGAGATCAAACAACATATTCATCCTTCTGAAAATGTCTTTGATCATCCGTGCAAAAGCATAACAATCTTTGCACTTAGACTTAGATTAACAAGTTTGGCTTCTATTAATAATAACAAGAGGGAATGATTATTACAAAAAGTTGATGTTATCCTTAATTTAAATATTGGTACTTATAATATTTATTATATGTTAGTTTGAATTAGAATAGAATATAGAATTTAAATTAGAGTATAAGTTTACTATTATTTTGAATTAGAGTAAGAGATAGAGTTTGAATTATAGTATAACCCAAATGTATTTGTATATAAATATCCATTATCATCGATGAGAATGGTATGTCATATTTTTTCTTTAACTTCTTTCTCTATATGTTATCAGAACCTTTGAATCCTAAACCTTAGTCTTAACTTGGAGCAAAGCAAATTTAGGGAGTAGTGCTTAGGCCCTACACATCTCCCCCATACCCTTGCGCAAATGGTAGTGACCTTGCTATGCCTATGTACTGTCAAGTCTTTAATGTAATATTCTGATTTCAATACCTCTTTACATCTAAGAATTCCAAATTTTCCTGGTTCAAACCTACCAGAATTTTCTTCTCCTTTACTTCCTACAAGTATCGATTCCTTTAATTTAACATACACTTCTTTATTACCTTTAACCTACCTCTCTCTTTTTTTCTAAAAGCTTCCTCAAAGATTTGATTGGTTTTTTACATGTCTTGGAAAAATGAACATGCTCATGTTCCTCTACCTCTACTACATTAGTTTCTAATGCATTATATAGTTTGATGCCAAATAAGGCTCCTAATCCTGTTCTTACTTCAACAAACTTTCTTTCTACAAGTTCCTTAAAGTTTTTGGAAATCCGACTTAGGAAGATCCCACTACTCTTACCTCATCTTTCAACTACCAAGTTGAATCCACTCTTGCTTGGGCCCAAAGAGGCTGCTCTCCAAAGAACCAAAGAGATTGCCTTCCACAGAACTAAGGAGACTGCCCTCCATAGAACCATGAAGATCGCCCTCCACAGAACTAGAGAGACCGCCCTCCATAAAAAATGAATACTTCACAGTCTATTTTCTTCTCTCAAGATCAAAATTGGAATATTCAAATGGAGCTCCATCTTATTGGGGCCTATAAGAGAAAGTTAATATTATCCTTAATTTAAATATTGGTATTGGTACTATTTATTATATGTTAGTTTGAATTAGAATATAATATACAATTTGAATTAAAGTAGAAATTTACTACTAGTTTGAATCAGAGTAGGAGATAGAGTTTGAATTATAGTATAACCCAAAGTATTTGTATATAAATATCCATCACTATCAATGAGAATGGTATGCCATATTTTTCTTTATCTTCTTCTTTCTCTAATGATTACAATGAAGATAAAATGCTATGTTGTGGTGTTTATTGTGGGAAACAATAAAGTAGATAGGATGGTTATCATATGGAGAGAAGATATAGAATAATTAGAGTCCAATAGGCTAATTAATTCATTAAGACTCAAGTAGGTTGGATTAAATGATGAAAATCCAAGATAGGTTTAAATCACTTAAGCCAACTAAATGTCTATATAAATGCCCTTAGGATAGGGCTTTAGTCTTGTTATGTTTTTTAGAATTTAGAGAGATTAACCCTTAGCCTCCATCCCTTTAAGAGGATTCCATCATCCTCAAGTGCAAGAAAGAGAGTCATCTAGTTAAAGATTGGAATAGATCTAAGAATATCCAAATCACAGGTATGTTTTTTAGAGCACATAGATCTATAGTTTTATTTGATTCAATGTTTTGAATGCTTTTGTTATGTAGATCTAGAGATCCTTATGATAGTTTTATATGAAAGTTGCTCAAATGCATTAAAACAATAGCTTGTAGGTGGTATTCCATGATGAACAATTGTTGACCAATGGCTTGACTGATTGAGCTTCTAGTCTAAGTAGTGGCCCTAGCAAAGTGCAAACATGAGGTACATGGTCTCCTGTACTGGTCGACCTTGGTAGTCTATCAGGACCCTTGAGGATTTTTTTTTTAAAAAAAAAGGAATTTTGAACAAATACAATTTTAAGCTTCAAAACTTAGGGAGTTGAAAAACATTGTGAAAATGTTTTAGGCCACCTAAGCTTGGGTTTTTTCCTTAAAATAAATTTAATCAAATTTACAATGGCTCATCTTAAATTTTAAATTATTTTGGCTTAATAATATGTCAATAAATGTATGAAATAAAAATTATAATCCTAGTGCACTAATTTCAATCTTACATAAGGTTCTTAATTGTAGTCTTCAATTGCATCAAAGTATTTATTGATTTGAAATTATCCATACTTTGACTTGAATGAATTATTTAGAAATTAAATTTGAAATTCCAATGAATTCATTAATACTTTAATCTCATTTTGTTATTATCAAATCATGATTAGAAAAACCTTGATTTCACAAAAGCAACCGCATCAGCTCCATCTTACAACCAAAAGAAGTGGAAAAAACAAACTTACGATTTTGTCATATTAAAAAACAAATACTTACAATTTTGTCATATTAAAAACAAAATTTGAATTACCAATTCCTTTTCATTTCATCATCATCATCATCATATCTCTTTTCTTCTTCTTCTTCTTCTTCTTCTTATAATTATTTTTGGGTCTTTCGTCCTTTCTCTTGAAGGACTAGTTATGGAATCCAAAGGCATTGATAGATCATTTTCTTATCAAGGTACAAAAAAATTAATAAACCATAAAAACAGACCCATAGCTTAGCAATTGTAACATCACTAGTATATTTATTGGCATATTATTTTTTGCTACATTACTTTTTAAAATTGTAAGTTTAAAGCATCATTATTTAATATAATAAAGATTTTATTTAAAAGTAATATAAATATTATAAAAATTTACTAACATGAAATCAAACAAGTCAAAAAAAGCTTGAATGAAAAGTCATATTATCTTATTCATATGAAAGTTTGATTTGGAACGGTTAAAAGATTTAAAAAAAGATCTTTCATAGAATCTTCAATGACACTCAAAAAAATTTTAAATTAAAGATATTTGAATTAAAAACCTTTTTTTAGTATAAATTAAAATAGTAAGTTTTGCAAAAGAGTTTGAAAGAGTAGTAATTTTTAAATTCTTATCACTATTTTTAACCTTATAAATTTTATAAAATAATTAAATTAATTAATTCAAGTTCTAAAATATAGCAAGACAATCTTAAATATCTTATTGGTAAACTACTTTATGTAACATCATACACAAGGAGACACCAAAAAAATCACACAAAAACACCCAAAAGCTATTATTGAAACTAGTCTTTTTCTTCTCAATGTCAATTCAAAGAAGCACAATAACCCTTTTATAAGCTTTGAAAAAAAAAATTTCAAAGAAGCACAATAGCCTTTTTTATAAGCTTTGAAAAAGGAGGGAGGGAGGAAGAGAGTGAGAAGGAGAAGAAAATAACAAAAGAAAAAAGGAAAAAAGAAAGAGACGTCAAAACTTTTCTACTAAAATTCATTTGTTGTATCTTAACTGGTAAAAATTGTTTATTTATTTATTTATTTATTTTTAAAAAATCTTTGGATAAACTTGGTGAATGATTTTTAAAGGATTTAAAAGTGTTTTATCCTACTTGAAAGCATTTTCTTATAAAAATGAAATATTTAGCAAATTTTTGAAAATTACTTTTAAAAATTGAGAGAATTCTATTCAATTACTTTGAAATTTTTTTATTATATAGAGCCCATTTTAGATAGTTTCTTGTTTTTTGACTTTGCGAATGCTTTTTTATTTTCAAATTTTTTTAAAAATAGTAATTTTTTTTAGTGCTTCTAAATTTTTATATAATTTATTATTGTAATTTCTAAAACAATCATGTACTTTATATAAGAATAATTATAATTTTCTATTTAAAAAAAATATAAAACAAGAAGTGTACATGTAAGCCATACACAAAGAGGTTCCATAGGAAAATCAAAGAAACATAAATATTATTATTGAATTTAAAAAAGAATTTTTGACTTTTCCTAAGTTAATCCATACGATCAAAACAATTTTTAAAATTTATATTCAAATATTAAACAATTCTCATTTTTAATGGAAGCTTTGCATATTTGATGTGAATCACTTCAAAATTCCTATGTTTAATGTGGTCATGAAATTCAGGTAAAAATATTTAAATTTGAAAATAAATATTATTTCTTGAAACATTTTCAGTAAAAAATTACTATATGTAAGTTTAATGAAAATCATTAAATACTAGTATATAAATATAAGTAAGTCCTCACAATTGGCAAGACTTTAAAACACCCATACCAATATTTCTAATGCTTAATGATGCCTTAAAGCAGTGGATAATGAAAAGTCAAGTGGCTTCCACATGGCTTGCTAAGCCATAGCCACAACTCACCTCCATTTTGTATTTTGCAACCTTTTTTTTTCAATAAAAAAAGCAAATTATGTTAACTGAATCATGCACACAAGCAAGTAGAAAATAAAGAAAAAGACAAAATTTTTAATGTGATTCAACAATTAAAGTGATCCTTATGTTCATATTGTGTATCAATATTCAACAATCCACTAATCAAACCAAATAAGGAATATTGGTGCCATTAAACTAAATGGATATTGTTTAATGCTTAATTAATCTAGAATTAATAATAAGCTTCTTTGAGTTTGCTTGTTTCATATAGACACTACAAGGGTTGAAAATAATGGGCCAATTGGTAAATTTTGAACCCTTATTGTTTTTATTTTTTGCACAAAAGGTGAAATATTTAAGTATTTTCTAAATAATATGAATTGCTTTTTGGCAAAATCAATCACTAATTTCAAAGTTATTTGTTTTGGGTGCAAAAGGCTAAAGAGAAGCTAATAATACAAATGTAATTAAGTTCAAAATTTTGCCTTTTATGAAAATTTTTGGAAAATGTTACACAATGGAGCATTAAACTTTTGCCCATTTAAAAAAAAAAAAAGAATTAAATAGGCCATAAAATGCATTGGTAATATTATTGACTTTGAAAATACAAATTTTAACCAAAATATCTGTGGGTATTTGTGGGTCTATTGATGACAAAAACAATTTACTAAATATGAAAAAAAAATGTGGGTATGAAAATTACGAGTCTATTGATTATAATAACAATTCATTAAATATGATGGAAGAGTATAAATTTATTGGTGTCGATGCTAATCGTCACCTACAATTTTTCTTCATGTTTGTAATGTAAAATACCATTATGCTCTTTAATAGATCTTCTACTTGATAGATTTTCTAAGATTTCCTTAAATCTTGTTTTGGAGTTTTAGAACTACAATAGAGCAACAATGAATTTTCTTATTTTTATTTGGACTTGTGAAAATATGTTTTTTAATCTCTTTGTATACAGAAGCCTTAGGTTTTTTGTCATTTCAAATTAGCAAAATGTTAAAAATTCATACTTAAAAAGTTTTGCTACAAAAGTTTGAAAGCGCCCTCTAAGGTGCATGACACTTGACCACTCCTTGTTTGACATTTGAGCATCCTTCACTATTTTTCTCATTTTGTGTGCAAACTTTATTTGATCATTCACATCCTTTATTCACCTTTCTAATTCAATTGCGACCTAAATGTTCTTTCAATCATGTCATATTTTATCTTAAATTCAAACATAAATATTTACCTTTTAATAATAAGTACTAATTTGATCATATCAATTTTCCTGTTGTAACCTCAAATCTACTTACCTAAGTCTTTAATTATAGAGCCTTCAATTTGAACATGATACATATAAATCTCAATGAATGTGAAGTACTACAAATATTTGATTTTTGAGTAAAATATTTAATCCTCTCTATATGTATGTGGACTTTGTAGTGTTTTTGAGCTTGGGAGTTTTTCATGCATCAAATAGTACTTTCTCTTTTTTACTTAGAGCCTTTCAATTATGGACTAATTTGTATTGTTTAAAGATTTGTCAAAAAGAGTAGTTTTTAAAAGAATAAACTATTAAATGATTATCTAGCAATCACTTTTAAGTGATTCTTTAGAATTTTAGACATTATTTTCAAAAATTCATTAAACACCTAATTTCTATAAGAAAACACTTTCAATCATTATAAAATGCTTTTAATCCTTTCAAAATCATTATCAAATGGGTTGTTAGTTAATTTAAATTTTGAAAGTAGAAGATTCTCTTAAGCTATGTTTGGTTCTTGAAAGTGCTAAAAAAAAAAGGAAAAAAATGCTATGGAAAATACTTTTTTTATTTTTATTTTATTTTTTTATGTTTGGTTTATTATGCAAAATATAAATAAAAATATAATTAAAATTAATTAGAAATTTATATATTTTTAAATTATTTAATCTTCCTATAATGAAGGAAAATAAGTGAAATGAGTGTGAAAAAACATATAAAAATAATTTATTAACTTTAAATCTATTTTTTATTTATTTTATTTTTTTTTCTTTTTACATTTCTTCATTGTTTTTTTTTTCTTTGCATTTTCTTTCAAGTTTTCTGACAACCAAACATGTCTTTAAGAAAAGTAAAAAGATATTTAAAGGTGATTTGGATGTTTATCAAATGCAAACAAAAAGTAACATCTAGCTAGTTGTTGTCCAACAAAGAAAGTGGGCACAACATAGCGACTCATATTTGTGGGACTTGCCCAATTCATAGTGAGGAAGACAAAAGGGGTATGAGTCTTCATTTTCAAGGTTTCATTTCATGTCTTCAATTGTTGACGTTATTAGTTAAGAAGACAAACATAATGACTTAGCGATAAAAAAAAGTGACTTTAGCCTGTACAAAAAGCAGTGGTAGCCAATGCTAGGAGGAAGCTTTGAGAAGGCCTCCTTGCCAACTTCAATAATTCAACTCAACTTTCCATATATGTTTAAGATAGAGCTACTTGTCTACATCAAGCTAGAACACACCAACCCTCATAGATATTATCAATAACTTGGTTTAGATACACTTCCTATTTATATATATATTTTTAAATTTTTTTTAGAGTTGTATAAAAGATATAATGATTTTAAAGATTGATTAAAAAATTGAGATATTAAATTTTTTAATATTTCAAATTTTAAATTTGTTGTTTTTCTTTTATATAGAAAATAAGTCTATGTTTTTTGTATGATAATTTTAATTTTTTATATAGAAAAGCCTAAGGATTTCATTTTTTTTTTTTGAGAGAAAAGTTAGAAGTTATATTTATATAAAATTTAGTAGCTTTTATATGAAATCGAAGACTTTCTTTATAAATTTTTAAATTATTTTATTTTTTTTTTAAAATTTATCCTTTAATTAAGGTAAATTTGTACAAGTTTAGTCTATACAAGAGTAATTATTGTTTTATTTTAAAAATATAATATAGAAAATGTATTCAAACAATGCACCAAGAGGTTCAACTGAAAAGTTGTTTCGTTGAATCAATTCTTGAGATCAAATGAAAGTTGCAAGGAATAAATTCCCATGCTTTGAGAGTAAGGTGATGTTTTATTTATTTTATTTTATTTTGAAGTAATTTTAAATAAAATTTAAAACTAAATAGTGCTTAATAGTGTTAAATATTAAGTTGTTTTAAAAATATTTTACTTCTATTAAGTATTAAGAAATAAAGAAAAATTAATAAGTTACTTTTAACATTTAGAAAAATCTAAATTTTTTATTTTTTTCTATTTAGTAAAAAAAATTTAAGAAATAAGTAATAAGTTAATAAAAAAAAAAACATAATGTTCGAGATTTGAAAGTAAGTTGCTTTCAATAAGGAATAAATTCTTATGCCTTGAGAGTAAGTATTAGGTTTGCAATTTATTATTAGTTGAAAATATGTAAAGCAAGTCGAGTTATTTTAGTAAAACACTTTTTATGTATAGTGTTTA
The DNA here is from genome assembly GCF_004353265.1 of Vitis riparia. Taxonomy (NCBI): domain Eukaryota; kingdom Viridiplantae; phylum Streptophyta; class Magnoliopsida; order Vitales; family Vitaceae; genus Vitis; species Vitis riparia. Next base: position 34,638,470 of record NC_048448.1, on the reverse strand, counting down.
TATAAATAACACTTCTATCATAAACGCTTTTATGGAGAATCGATCAATACTATATAAACTAAAATGACTTTTTTTAAACAGTAGTTATCAAATACTATTTCAAGTGAGTCTCTAGATTTTTGTATATCGGAAGAAAAGTGCTTCCAAGTCTTTGAATATATTTTCACCCTTTTAAATTTACTCTAAATTTGACCCATGGAAAACATTTTAGCCTTATTAGAAGGAAATAAAAGATTTTGAGATGTGGTTTAATGTTGGATCCAAACCCAACCCAACCAAACCCTAGTTCGGCTAAAGATTTTATGACCCAATATACAACTATTTGAATCCACAAATTTTCAATAAAACAAATCTTTTTATATTTAAAAACCCTAAAAAAAACCAATATAAAGAGTTACCTAATTTTAAAACACTCCAAAAATCCTGTGGAGAAGAAGAGGGTGAAAGAAGACTTTGAAAGGAATGTTTTATGTTGAGAAAAAAAATAGCAATCTCAAGCGTTTTGTAAAAGAATATTGTGGGTGAGTTAAAAGACTTACAAAATTTGAAACGTCCTATAATTTTAAGATAATTCAATTTCTATAACCTTCCTATTAACTTACAACATTATACCATATTTTCAATTCCCATAAATTTTCATTTGTAACCACAAATTCAATAACCTATTATGTCACTTAAATCCCGTTACATGTAACAATTAACAGGAATATAAAAGATATAGAGAAGGTTACACTTGAGTGATAAAATATTAAAAATATTATAACATTCCCCCCTACTCATTTTAATATTTTTCTATTGAAGAGGACTTATTACCCAAAAGGAAAGCATTATGCATCAAGAATGTGTAACTTTGCATTGAACCTTTATTAGTGAGACAACCATCTATCTCTACTCTAGAGTTAGTGGTGGTCATAGACTTAATTATAATTGTTTAAGGAAAATAAAGAGTTACTACTCATACATAATAAGTCGAGTGTTTATAATATGAACTTTATTAGCTAGCATATTACGACCTTGTGTTGATATCAACATTCGTGATTGTACTTGAGAATAAACTCAATTCTCAAAGAAAGCAACCCCATTTTCACATTCTTGCGCATAGGTAAAATCTGTTAAGGGTGTTCCTATAATCATTACTAAAACCTTCAATCATAGTAGAACACTTTTGATAAAATATATAAGCTATAATTTTTTGTTCCAAATAATTATTTCTATACTTGATCAATGACATGCTAATAATTATCTACTTTGCTTATTGGTAAATCTGCAGAGTATCCCTTGTGCATATGCAACGTTTCTAATCTAGTCCAATTAGTTACCTAATGTAGGCTTGGATTGCCGAGCGGGAAATTTAGAATTGGTCAGGTTGAGAAAGTAAATTATTATATGGCTAGAGAACTTTTATTAAATCACATGTAGTGAATGACTATGAGGCTTGAAGTTAAATGCTAATGAACCTTTTGAATTCCTTACATGTTATTCCTTAAAACGTGAAATTCTTAGAAATGATTTCATGGAGCTTTCTAGAGAATTAATAACTTATGCTCGAAGCCTTCTATTGTCTCTTAAAGTTTTAGGTTCTTTTTTATTTGGTGTAACCAAATAAGAATGGAGAAATTAATGGACAAACTTAAAAGTACTAAAAAGAAAATTTAGGAAGTACTTAAAACAATTAATGATAGACTATATATATATATATATTTGGATATTGAATACTTCCTTGAAGAAGAAGATGAAAATTGTCTAATGAAAATATTAGACAATTGTTACTTGACATTTTGTGAAATGAGAACTCTCATTGATAAGTCTCTTATAACTATTTCTACTAATGAGTTGAAACTGCATGACTTAATACAACACAAAATTGGTAGGAAAATTATTTGCCAGCAATCCCTTAAAGACTCTAGCAAGCATAGTAGATTACAAAGGCATGAGGATATTTTATGATGTGTTGGAAAAGAACATGGTAAGAGGTAAAAAAAAAATTAAAAATCATGAAATTTATTACATGTGAAACAAGTTAAAATTGTTAATTATGAATAATTTTAGTTTTATTTATATATTAGTAACATTTTAGTAAGCTTTTATGCACTTTCCATGCTTTCACTAATCCTTGTTCTTGGTTTATAGGGAACAAAAGAAATTGAAGGATTATTTTTCAGCATGTTGAGTTTAAAGGAGACACTTTACAACAAAAGCTTTTGTGAGAATAAATAAACTTAGATTGCTCATGTCTATGATGACGATCCTTAGAGAGACTTTTGTATAGTTCATTTTTCTTTTAACTTTTAATTTCATTATGATAAATTGAGATATCCATATTTGCATAGATACTCTTTAAGATCACTACCTAATGATTTTAATCCAAAGAATCTTGTTGACCTTCTCATGTCTTATAGTCACATTAAACAACTTTGGAACGAAATAAAGCTATGATTATAATGTATTCATGTTATTTTCTTTAGAGACATGTAACCTAAGTAATCTAACCCACACATCCATTTCTACTTTGTGAATTTGCTTTGTTGTTTAAGGAGACACATGATTTGCTTTCTTATTTTGTTTTCATTTTTAAATATATAAAAAATAAATTGTAACCCCAAAACTCAATTAAAAAATTCATTTTGAAAGATAAATTTTATTATTGTCCGAGTCTTGCTATCAAGTAGGATGTATAGAAAAAATATCGGTTTCCATGCATTCACTATTCAAACCAAACACTTTGCCTAAATTTCCTTTTGGGTTTATTTATAAGTTTTCCATATTTTTCTATTTGAATCATGTTTTGTAAAAGAATTTCCTATTGTTATAAAAAAGTGTCATAGTGATGTTTTATTTACAACAATATGTTCATCCCTTCATAAAATATTCCTATGTTGATATGTACTTATAATATTAGATTTCATTGTATGATAAGGAAAATTGTTAAAAATATTATATAAATATTATAAGTCATAAGGGAAACGGAGATGATCATATAAAGCTTATACCGGGTAGGTATACATATGAGAAAAAAAAAAAAAAAGACATTAAGTAGAGTAAAGGCTCGTGGTTCAAGGTATAGATACAAAGATGAGGAGACTTTGCTGCAATGCCCTTCAACTTTGGGTCAAGCTTGGATTTCTGCAATGATGACTGGGTCAAGGTAGACTTTCGCTTAAAGATCAACCTTCGCTTAAAGATCAACCTTCGCTTGAACCTCAAAAGCTGATTTATCTTCTTCAACCTTTTTTATGCATCCAAGTTGTGCAAAAGCAACATATTTAATGCTTCAATACTGCCTTAATCCAGGTTGAAAATGCCCCTTTGTGAATTTTGCCTATGGGATTGGGACCATAAACCAAAGCACATGTTACATTAACTGCCGAAGCAGTCGATCAAATTCCTAATTTTAAACACTAGATAAGGGAACAAGAAATTCACCTAGAAGGGAACTCAGCCATTTCCTTGGGGAGACTAAGTCTCTGACTTTCAACAACCCATTGTAAATAATCATCCTGGAATATGAGAAAGCAAGATAAAACATTCAGCCAAAAAACTGCAACACCAACACAACAACTAGTTTGGATGTAGTGGTGGAAAGAAAAGCACCAGTCATTTGTTGACCTTGCCCTAAGATAATGCCAAGAACTTGTCTTTCTGCTTCACCGGGATCAATTGAATGAGCAGCCAATGCACTTAATGCAGCTTGACAACCCAAATAGCTTGAAACAGTATTTGTTTTCAGCAGTGGACTATAACAAGAATGAAAAAACAAAAATGAAAAGAAGAATGCAATAAACTGGCATGTGCAAAATGCAACCTACCATTGGCGTTCAAGAGATCTGCATAAGGTGCAACTGCAGTGTGAAGGCTGCAAAAGGCCGCATTCCATCATCCTTTCCTCGATTTGCTATTTTTGATATGTAAATGCAGATCAAAGCATCTTACAAATACAGGAGGCCATGATCAATACACATAAAAGCAGCAAATAAAGGAAACAAAGGAACTCTTACCAATCAATCCAGACTTTGCAGTAGATTCTCTAACGAAAAAGCCCTCACTGGACTTTTCAATAGGGAAAGAGCATACAAGGACCAATGGACCCAGAGGATGAAGAAAGTATTCCAGCAAAGAGACTGTCACTGGATCCTTCAACTGGGAACAATGTTCAGGAAGAAGGAAACGGGTACCAAGTGTTACAGACAGCGAAGAAAGCAGTTCAACGATGATGCATTCAGAAGTCTCTTCAACAGGGCAGAGTGCACAAGAAGCAGAAAAACCGAAACCAATGGACTTCGATTCTACAAAAGGCACTCCATATACAGCAGGCTCTTCATTTTCATTTTATGCAGTAGTTTTAGATTCTTATCCCCACATCTTTTTCTTCTTTTTCCTTCTTCACCAGAGTCATATGATGCCATATTAGGATTTGAATCCAGGTCCCTGCACGTTTTTCCATTGGTTGTCAAACTAAGATCATGGAATTGGGCATATTGGTATTCTTTAGAATCATAAAAGAGTATAATTTCATAATGGTTATAAAATATTATGATCTCTTATCTAAATACAGAACCAAACAAATAAATCATCCAAATTATATCAAGAACTAAATCAAAAAAATAAAATAAAATTGCAAAATCATCAACCATAATAGTTGCATTCCAGGCCTAGGTTTTCATCACTGCCGGAACCCTATATCTCTTTTCTATGCATAGGTTCAATCACAAAGGAGCCTATGATTATCATCCAAGTAAATAGGGAAACCCCTGAAGAACATGCTCAACCAGGAAAGCAGAACACTAATTCTATAATAAGATGGAAATTACTCCATCATATAATGCCTCTGGAAGAAAAGACAATCAGATCCAACAACAACAGCAGCAAAGCAAAGACGTCATACCTTAGGGCTTGAAATCAGCAAATCATAATGCCTCCACACCTCTGAAATCAGCATCATGAATCCCACAGATCTTAGGGCTTACTTTTGGACCTGAAACATAGAAATTACTTGGGAGTTAAAACGACTTAACACTATTCAGAATTTTTTAGGACCAGAAGGTGATCTGCGGCAGTATTTGGAGAGACTGGAGGATGTTGATTCCATTCCCAACCTGATTGGAGCTTCTACCCTAAAATCCCTCCCCCATTTGCAAAATTAAGAGTCGCCCATGACACCTTCAAAACAACTTCTGGAAATATAGTTGGCAGAAGAAGACCATAAACGAAATCCAAACAGGAATATGTTTATCATTCAAGCTCTACTGCTCAATAACAATACAGATAATGGAGGACTAAGCAGAATCCCTAATAATTTGATGACAAGATCCAACCTAAAATTCATTCAATACTAGAAGAGAGGAGGAAAGAACCCTAGAAATTGAACCTTTTAGCTGATTGTCAAAAAGATCAAGTTGATTTGAAGAAATAGGAACTCCGTGGTCGTTGCAGTTGTGAATGGTGTTAGGGCTCGAGAAGACGTTGGGTTTCAACTAGAAGGGCGGTTTGTATCAAGAATTTTTTTTAAAAAAAATATTATTAAAAATAGTTGTTAAAAAAATAAATACAAAAATAATGAGACTTTTAATCACTGAATTTATCTTTTCAAAGGATAAATCTAGTCTTCTAGAACGATTAAACATGAAATTGAACTTCTTCAACTGCATCTCAATTGAAGAAAAGAAACACTTACCAGAAATGATCAAGCAGTTCTGTGGCCGAAATCTCCAATTCAGATGAAAAGGGTTTTCTATTTTTTATTTTTCACGTCTCCTACGTTTCCCTTTTGGTTACGAAGGCTATTCCCATAACCACTCCCACAAAGAAAAGCAATCCAAAAGTAAAAGTGGGATTCAGAGGAAGATATCGTATTCTTCGAAGTGACTATTCTGATTCTGAGTCATGGTCATATCCTCACATTCAATGGGTTCCCCCGCAGAGATTTCTTTAAGGACAAGAGTTGACTCATTAGGGGGAGGCACATTGTTGCAATTCACCTCTTCATTAACATACATTAAACCTAACCCACATCTCTTCATTTCAAAACCGCACGACATTATAAGTGTAGCCTTGATGTGAATGACTTGATGCGGACTGAGTAAGGGATGAACTGGTAAATATCTCAGAAACACATGATCCCCTTCATGAGCCAAAAAACATTGAGTGTAGGTAGAACAGAGACATGTGCCAAAGTCCAAGAAAACAAATACCGCTAACGAATAATAACGAGCGGGTGACTGGCTACTGAAGACAAGAGCCAATGCAAAACCCAGGCAGTTGGTAGACCAATTTAGAGGTAGGTCTGCTTTAATTACATTCTCCGAGCTCTGATACCTGATCCAATCTGGTATTCTACTCCCAGGAATCACAACACCGAATCTATAATCCTGCAGAAAGAAAACAATTAATGTCCATGTTGAGAGAGCGAGAAATTGCTACTTTCCCATCTTGATTCATTCAACATTTATTTTACACTATCAATCTAATTTAGTAAAACAGAACAAAGACTAAAATATGAGTTGTCTCCTCATATTTCATACAGGAATTATAAAAATAAAAAATAAAATTTCTGGCAAAAGCTTTTTATTTTTTATTTTTTATAACGAAAATTGGTTATAAAGAGAACTCACTAGGGATACGAGTTCCCACGGCCTCAGCAACTTGAGTGATTCAGTTGTTCCCAATGATCTGCAATTTCCTCGATTTAAAGAAAGTATGCTTGATGGAAGCTGTGGAAGTGCCTGTAGTCTTTTACAATTGTCCAACCACAGCCCTCTCAGGTGAGAAAGTCCACTCATGTTAGGCAAAGTGACAAAGTTGTTTCCACTTAATCCTAACACTTCAAGTGAAGATGGAAACTGTGGAAGTGCCTGCAGTCTTTTACAATTTTCCAACCCAAGGAATTTCAGGTGAGAAAGTCCACTCATGTTAGGCAAAGTGACAAAGTTGTTTCCACTTAAATCTAAGGATCTAACTGAAGATGGAAACTGTGGAAGTGCCTGCAGTCTTTTACAATTTTTCAACCAAAGCCATTCCAGGTGAGAAAGTCCACTCATGTTAGGCAAAGCGACAAAGTTGTTTTCACTTAAATTTAACTTTGTAAGTGAAGATAAGAAGCCAAGGCTACCAAGATTTGCTCCATCTGATATATTGCAGTAACTTAAATCTAGGTCCATTAAAGAGCACAAGTTTGAGGAAGAAGGTACCGTGAAACAAATAGAATTTGAACTTCTTTTTGGCCACAACCATGAGGCAGATGCTGGTCCTTTACATCCACGGAAAGACAACTTTTCAAGGTTGCTCATGGAAAAAATGGCAGGGGGTAGTTCTCTTACCACAATTCCGTCTAGGTGAAGCTCCTTCAACATTTCTAAGTTCCCAAAATTCTCTGGAAATTCTTCAAATTTGGAGCAACCAGAAAGAATAAATGTTTGAAGAGATTTCAAATCTCCAAGTGATGGGTGAACCTTACGCAACTTTAGACAACCTTTTAAAACTAGACGTTCAAGGTTGGTGATACCTGAGAAATCTGGAGTTTCTATCAAGCACTTAGAGTGGCTGAGATCCATGGATTTTAAGCTTTTAAGAACCTGTCATAAAAGAAAGTTAACTTAAAAATTAGCTTCCCTATATATTACATACTTCCTAAAGAAAATAACATGAGTTGTAGATCGTAATAATACCTTGATTCCTTTCCAAAGTTTTTTAATGTGACTATAAGGCATACTGAGATCAACAAGATGCTTTGGGCTGAAATCCTTTGGTAATGATTTCAAAGAGTATCCATGCCAATATAAGTACCTCAAATCATCGGAACAAAATTTAAATTCATGGGCAAACCGCACTCTACAATTCACTTTGTTGTTAAAGGTATCTCCGAAGTCTCCTGAAATACTCTTAGAATTATAGACTTTGAGCAATCTAAGTTTTTTCATCCCAGCAAAGGCTTCAGTGGTGAAGTCTAGTATGTCTTCTAAATGAGACAAGTCGAGGAAAATGCCTTCAATTTTTTCACTTCCCTACAAACCAAGAAGCAAATTAAGTAAAAAGCATTCAAAATGCAAAAAAAATTACTATAATTTCATCAACATATAACTACTTAAAATAAAATAATTCTTAATTTGTTCTACACAAAATAAATTTCGTGTTTTATTTTTCTCTTACCATATTTCTTTTCAACACATCAAAGATATCTTCTTGTTCCCACAATCTACTTCGTCTTCCAGGCTCTTTTGGACATTCTTGGCGAACAATATCCTTACCCATTTCTTGTATTAAGTCATGCATCTTCAACTTGTTAGCAAAAGTAGTTATGAGAGATTTGTTAATGAGAGTTCTTATTCCACATTTCGCAGAGAAGCCACAACTCTCTAGTATTTCCACCACATGATCTTTGTCCTCTTCTTTAAAGAAACATGCAATATCCAAAAATATATTCTTCTCATTATCATCTAGCCCATCGTAACTTAATCTAAGTACTTCCTGAATTTTCATATTAGGAGTACTTTTTAGTTTGCCTAAGTAATCTCTCCATTCATCTTTGCTCATGCCAAATAAAAGAGAACCTAAAACACTAAGAGCCAATGGAAGGCCTTTAGCATAAAATATTATTTCTCTTGAAAGCTCCTGTAAATCATTTTCAAGAAGTTTATATTTTAACGAATAATGTTTGAGGAACTCAAATGCTTCATCATCATTAAATTTTGTAACCTCATAATACTTGACTTCATGTGAAAACAAATGTTTATCCCGAGTAGTTACGATAATTCTACTCCCTTGACCAAACCAATCCTGATTTCCGGCTAAATGTTCCAATATTGTTAGATTATTCACATTATCAAGAACAACAAGGACCTTTCTTGAGTGGAGCCTTGCTTTTATAGAAGTGGATCCTTTTATTTTGAGATTTTCTTCCTCCAATAATTGAGAAAGAAGTTTCTCTGCTAAACTGGTTAAATCCTGCTCTTTGAAATCATTTGCAATTTCAAGAAAGGAGCAAGCTTCAAATTGGTTAGAAACTTGGCTATAAATAGCTCTAGCAAGGGTTGTTTTCCCTAGTCCGCCCATACCACAAATTCCTACCATCCGAACATCATCTGATTGCAAACACAATAGCATTCTCAGTCCTTGAATGCGGGACTGTATTCCAACCAGGTTCTCTTCAGTATCTCTTGTGGATGTATTTAACAACTTCTTCAAAAGTTTCCCAACGATTTCTTTGATTAGCAGAGGCTCATTCCTGCAATATTTGAACCATAAACATGTATAATAAGTTTAACTACCCACAAAAAGTTAGTAAGAGTAAAAAAAAATAGCGGAAGATGCCATGATCATATTAGTTGGTCCTATATGTAACTTTACAAAATTCCAATAATTTTTTTTTTGAATTTTATGAACTTTATCCTCTAATCAAATAACATTAATTAATAACAGGGTATTCTTATAGCCTCTGTATTATAATAACTGACAAGTGAATTAGCAAGAGCATTCAAAGAGGCATATTTAAAAATTTAAAACAAAATTAAGAGAGAAAAATTACTGGTTCCTTGAATCCCAGCCAGATAAATTTGCAACTTCAGTCAGAGCGTCCCTCCAAATTTTCACCCTCTCCCCGTTCTCCTCCAAATTCTCTTCATGTTTAGCCAAGGCTTCTCCAAATTTTCCCCTGTGATTCCGCACATCTGATGGATCCACGTTGTAGAAAATTGGTAGAACCCTCTCCTCCTTGGATCTATTGCATTCTAGTATCTTGACCATCTCCTCCAAGCACCACCTAGAAGATGCATAGTTTTCCGACAAAACAATGATAGAAAACATGGAGTTTTCAATAGCTGTAATGAGTGCAGGGGATATGACTCGACCTTTCTCGAGCTTATCCTCATCAAAGAAAGTGTCGATTCCTTTGGTGCGCAACGCCTGAAGGAGATGGGCAGTGAAACTGTTGCGGGTGTCGTCTCCTCTGAAACTGAGGAAGACATCATAGCTCTTCTGAGAAGAAGAAGAAGTAGCAGCCATTGGGAAGTAGCTAGAGAGTTGAAGTCGAAATTATCCAACAAAACAAAAGGAATTCTGAAACACAACGCGAGAGGTCTTTGTATCATCAACGAGAATTGAATTGAATAATAGAGCTAAATTTGCTGAACCGGGAAGCACAAAGGAAAGCACGAGGCAATTACAAGAGAAGATGAAAGCCGCGTGATATTTGGTAAAGCAGAATGGTGTTGTTGGGCCACAAGGCAAGCCGTGTGAACGTTCTCGGTCAAAAAGGTGAAAAAAAAGTATACTTCAAAAGAAGCCTCCACTCACCCACCATGCTCCTGTCCTTTTGCTTTGCTTGTTCCAAGCACTTGTCTATATCTACAATCCTCCGTTCATCCCTTTAAAATTTAATCCAATGGCCAGAACTAAAAGAACTTGAATCCAATGGTCAGGAATAACCCCATCTTAATCCCATGGCAAGAAAAAAAAAATCCTATTTTAATTTCTGGGCCAGATTTCGTCCTTTTTAATCCAAAGGCTAGATTTCATCCCTTTTAATTAAAAGGTCATGTTTAATGCCTTTTTAATTACTCGTAGGAATATAAAGAAATATAAAACCTCACTTTACTATGAACTTTGCACTATTAGCTATGAAAGAAGAGCTAAAAGGAAGATGAGCAATTAGCCCAAGAAAAGTTGAAAAACTTTATTATGGTTGTTTTAGTATTGTTGATAAGTTCTTAATTACACCTTAACTTAAATATAATTAAGTTTTATTTATCAAGATTTTAGTTAAAGTTAAGTTCTCAATTAAAATATTCATTTGGACTTAATTATGTTCAAGTTTCGCATACAAAGAACTTAACTGAGGTTAAGTTCTCATGTAAAATATTCACATAAAATTAATTGTAATCAAGTTATAATTTATAAAGAACTTAACGAAGGTTAAGTTCTCAATCAAAATATCAACTTGAATTTAAACTATGGTTGGTTAAGTTTCATTTGTATGAATAATAATTCAACTCCTATTAAGTGCATTTCAAATATAGATAACTACAATAAAACCTATGAATAAACGTGTTGTATTTGTCATTCCAAATAACAAGTTCATCCAAGTATTTTAATTGTTAGTGGTTCCACAAGATTAAGTCCATCACATTACTATAAATTTATATCATTGTTCATCCAATATATATATTGAGAAAATAAATATTAATCTTAACAGACAAAACACCCAAGAGTGGGGTGAATTGAGTTTTAAAAATTCTTTTTCAAATACAACAAATTTAAGTAAAAAAAAAAACACAAATATAAAGAGATAAGATTGGAGAAAAAAAACTCAGATTTTATAGTGGTTCGATAACCTTTACCTATGTCTACTATTCTCAAGCTCCTAACTGAGTAAAGGTTCCACTATACTTGAGGTTTTAACCAAACTTCCAACACCTTTATACTTGAATTCCGACTCCAATGAGTTCTTACACAATCCTTTCAAGTCTTTGCTCACTTAAAACTTTTAACACTCAAATAACAAGCTTAAATCTCTCAACCTAGCTTAACAAGTGCTCAAATACAACTTAAATGCTAAGAAGAATCACAAAGGTGTACTAAGGAATATGCAAATAGAGATTTAATGCACCAAGGAAAGAATGATAACTTTTGAGATAAGAACAAGTAGGTAAACAAATAAATGCAGGTGTTTTTTTACTCATAAATGCAATGGAGCTCTCAATTTATAGGTTTGTAGTATCGAAAGCCAAAATGCTAAAAAAGTAGCTTTGATTGGTCGAGTTAGGGGTTGATCGGTTTACTAGTCGTTAGAGCATTTAATGTTTGGTAGGTAACCATTAGGCTTTGACTAGACCTCAACCAAACTTCGACTGGGAAGGCATAGCTAGCGACCAGGAATGTAAGACTATTGGAAGAAAGAGAAGATTTTTTACATCTCTCGACTAAACCTCGATAGGGAAGGTATAACCGGAAGATTAGTACCCTAACTGGTTGACTAGTGTCTCTATCGACCATTTTTGGCCTGAAAACCTATATTTTTCTATTCTTTTCACTTCTAACGCTTAGACAAGGTTTTTAGGTAAATTAATATACTAATTTTGAAACAATTTGCCTAAAGTTTATTTGATAAAACTTGGGTTTAGATGGAAATATAACTTTAATGCATAAACCGAGTTTTTGAAAATGCATGAAAAAAATATGAAAATCCTAAGTGCACCCATGCATTCATATTACATATGTTTTCTATGATTAAAGAGTCTTCTAATTGTCTTGATCTTGCATCCATTGGGTCCTTTGATAAATTTTCAAACTAACACTTGAAATTATTTCTAATTTAAAACGATTACCAACTTAACCATGGTTTGTTATCATCAAAACACAATTAGGAGAACTCTTAGGCTAACACATATAATAATAATCAACGATGGACCTGCATTATTGAATTGAATTAATGATGAACCTAACCCCTAAAGTTTGAGCACCAATATATATATATATATATAATTTTTTTTATAAACTAAATTATGTGTGTATTACAATTTGTTTTATTATTTTTTAATGTTTCATCCAAAATTTCTATATTTTAAAAAGTTGATAAGGTGATTCTCTCAAATTAAAAAAAAAAAAAACATTTTCACAAAAAGTATTTTGAATAGAAACATTACTAAATGACTCTTAAAGTTTATTTGATAGTGGTTGTAGAAAATATTTTTAGTACAAAAATGTTTTTAAAAAAAACTATTTGACAAAATTTTTAAAATATTTTTAAATAATTGAAAATTCATTTATAGTACTTCTAGGAGAAGCATTAGATAAGCTATTAACCCAAAAATACTTTTACTAAAGGTACTTTAAATAAAAACATTATCAAATGTACTTTAGATGAATTTTTTATTCTTTGAAAAAATATATCCATGTATATTAGAACAAATATGCAATTATGTTGCATATTAGCATATGATTTATCTTAAAAAAAAAAAGAAGAAGAAGGCATTTTTACACAATAGGAGGGAAGAAAGGAAAAATAGTTTATATTTTCCTAAAAGATGCATGAAAAAATGGTTAAAATAAAAGTAGTTTAGTTAAAAAAATGCCTCCACGAAGTCTACCTTACTATTGACAACCGACTCTCGCCTACCAGGCAACTTCCTCTCCTCTTATCTTAATTTTTTCAAGCACTTGTTAGAAGATTCTTTAAATTTATCTTTTCTAATATTGCTTTTAATAAATATCAAATGAGGCCCACAAATGTAACCTACCAAAAGCCTCCTTCTGCATGGACTACATATTTGATATTTTAGGATTTCTTTTTAATGGACAAGCATTTTCTCAAACCCCAAATTTGATCAGGAATGAAGTTTTAAAGAACCAAATAGGTACAAATTCTACTTTAGCCCAAGGTTGGTTAGGGAATTTTTAGGTTTATGTTTTAATCGAGGATAAAAATAGTAGTTTTGATAAATATATTGGTAACTTGACTTTAAGGATATATCGGGAAATATTAGTGGATGTTTTAACAAAAAATATCGATGGATAAAAATTGATCAAAACTCATGCAATATTGAAAAAACTCTAAGAAATGATATAAGAAGTAATAATAAATATTTTGATTTTTAGTTTCTTAAAGAAATTTATATATATGATATAATTTATCATATTCCACTCCAGAAGGTTTAATTTGAACAATGGCTTTTGCTGCACCTAGAACTGTAGCTGAACCCCCATATCAAAATTCATGAGTTCAATATGATAGCGAGTCCAATCTATTCAGTCTGACTTCCCAATAAATACCTGAACTGTCATCTTCATCTTTGTAAAGATTGCTTCCAGCATCTGAACCATCTGTGCTGTCACCTTCATACTCAGAACCATCATCATCACCTTCTGGACTCCCATGATCGTCATCCTTCTCTGTGGAATCCCCACCTCTTCAACATGGATGAAATGTAGAAGTGCCAAAGGTGGGAATGAAAGTGTCAAATTCAAAACTTGTCTCAATTCTTGTGATATGGATGGCATCATATCCACGAGCATTCAATTTCACCAGAATTAGCAGAATTTTCCTGAAAACAAAAATAGAGTATTTTGTGGTGTCTGATTTCAGTAACCAGCTTACCCATTGTATCCCAGCTTTCCCAAGTGTCCTTATTATCACCCGCCCGATGGGTAGCAGATTTGCCTGAAGTATATAGTGACTGATCCTTGTTCAAATCAACACTATTTTTGACAAGGCCTTCCACAGATAGGTCTGGCGAAACTTGATCAAATTGAAGTTCAGCTTGTGACGTTGATGCATTAGCTATTTTGTCATTGAAGCCACCAGAAAGAAGCTGGAATCCTACCTCCCTTGCAGGCATCAGTTTTCCAGGTTATAAGACTGTAATAGTCAACTAAAGGCATCAACTGAACGTCTCCATATGATTGCATCTCCTTCCAGAGTTACTCATTCGCCATCCCTGGCCTCACTGCTGAATATCGCACCCATGTTCTCCCAACAGCCACGCTTCCTTCCTGCAGTTAAGAAGCATGTCAAGACTCAAGCCAGGATTCCCCCTCAAATGATGATTCCATACTAGACTCCTCTGCTGCTTTATCATCATAAAAATCAGCTTCTCTCATTTTCTGGAGCTTGCGGAATTCCCTCCCTTCAGAGCTGTTGCCCCCATCAGCATCTTCTCAGATAAAGGCCTACAATGATCTCAAGCATACTGCCATGCATGCATCAGTCGTAGAATAGGGTGAAAATTCTGATGCTTTTCATCAGACGCTAGCTTAAAGTCTGAGATATATGAGAATTTCCGTCAAAAAGATTTAAGCCCAGACTCTCCATGTTGTAATATCCTTGCTTTGTGATCACATACTGCTGATTGCCACTAGCTGAATAGAACCTCTTGAGCTGCTATATGCCAACGGATTACAATGAATTGAATGGAACTCAGCTGCCGTTATCACCTCAGTAAGATCCTCCCTGTTTGATGGTTTCATGATATTAAAACATTAATCACTGATTTCCAGGTTCCACAGGTTTAATTGTCTTCTTTGTTGAAAGAATAAATAGTGATCCACTGGGTGTTGCACACCACCTTACTTCGCTGATCTTCTCTTCAATTTCCAAGCTCCTTAAATAATCAAACTAGGGCTCATAACTCTAAAATTCAGTCTTTGGCAGCGAAATCCAATCATTCCTGCTCATTTCGAGAATGCCACTAATTTAAATCATCTCTTGTTTTCGGGCTAACACATACTCCATGAAAGAATCAGATGCCATCTTAGAAGCCTCTCTCTCACCAACATTCCTCTTGTTTCAGCTCTAAGTCTTTAGTCCAGAAACTTCTCTTCAAGGCATATAATAGCCTGGAGGCAAGTTGACATTGAAAGGAAGCACGTCTCTTCTTCATGAACTCCTATTTCATGAACTCATTAAGCTTGAAATTAATGTCACAAACATCAGTAGATAACATCAAAGGCCCGATTCAGTGTATCTGTTTTCATATGGTTGATTATTCAACAGCTTTCATATACACCCGAAGAAGGTTTAAATCCAACCGAAGCTTAGGCCATGAGTTTATACTGTGACTCATTTAACTCCATCAACCCGTATTCCTTCCCGCGAAAGGAATGTTATATCCATTGAAGCATCATTGCTTGAACAATTCAGGTCAGAATGGAGCCTGGCACGATGGGCAAGCTGATTTGTGAGAAGTAGAGGACCACTTGCATAGGCTGACTGAATGGAACTTGTGTTTACAGGCCTTGAGAACAAGGCGAGGATGGCTATGATTGACGGTGTGTTTCATACTGTAACAGGTGGGGCACTCAATATCTTCAAATTCCTTGTCAGAATTACTCTTCCAAATCGTACTCAAAATCACCATATATATCCAGTTCCAGGTGAGAATCATTTCAAATGTATTATCAAGTCCTTCTCTGTTGTCCTTTGGAGATCATCTTCATCATTGAGACCTTTAGCTTCCTGATGTGGGCAGTTGGGAGGGGAATCAGACAAAAGGCCTGCAGTTCTCAGAGCTTCTTCAATCTCAGGATCAGTAGAAGGTTCACTAGTAGTTAGTCCTGATCAATTAGTAGATTCAGCAGGAACATCATGAATCTGATCTTCTTTTGAACAGGCGGTATTGACTTGCAAATCTTGAGGTTCACCTTGAGAGGTTCTCTCTTTTCGTTGGATGACAATAAGAGCATCATTCATCAGTTGAAGCAATGGGGCCTTTGCAGACACCTTATGGTAAGAATGACCTTCCAATTCAAATAATTCTGATTGCCTAGGACAATTGGAAGAAGAGTATAAAAATCCGTAGAAATCAGTGACCTCTAAAGTCTCAGGGTTCTCAGCTAGTTAACTGTACTTATCATTCTCTGGGAGGTCTTCATTGTTCACCGGTAATTCATAGGTAGGATCTGCAGAAGCAGAGTCACTGAACCTCACAGATGAGATATCAAGAACTTCACCAGATGGTAAGGCAATAATCGAGTCCTCGTCTATGTCATCAGTATCAGATGGAAGTAAATGAGTGCCCTATGAACATGAAACAAACTCAACTGTGGTCTGGGCGGGGCACATCAAAGATGTGTTTATCTTTATCAGTATGTAGCTTCAAGTCTAACAGTGACAAAAGTGTTTTTTAGTCCAAAACCTGGATAAATGCAGCTGTTTCTGTGATCGAAGCCTGTACATGGCCAGTATTGGATCGGCCGCAGGTAAGAGCTCCACTTGATGCATAATATAATCACTGTATTTGAACCCAAGAGACCCAGCAAGCATTCCTTAAAGAGATGGGTTCCTGTCAGAGCATCCACAACATTAAAGGGTTCATCAAACGGATATCAACATTTTGGTAAAAGTGTGCATGCAACCTGTGCTCCTTGCATCCGACTACCACTCAAATGGAGTCCCCTCTCATCTATAACTGTCTGGTCACCAGATGAGAAAACCTCCAGGTCCTTCTTCAAGGAACATGTACTAAGAACCCTCTCATAGCTTTCTTTATCCATGCCCTTGCCAAACAATATGTTCCCTTCTATCCTGTCACTCTGAATCCAAGGAAACTAAGTACCCTATCAACCATCGTAGCCAACTTGCCCACCATGACGACCACTAGTCTGAGTTCCATAATTTCCAAAAACCTGTGACACATCAGATTTCCATGCTGCATTCCTAAATGTGCCAGAACCCATGCTGCTACCTTCATTGGCACCAAACTGATCAACCTCACCATTGGCAGAGCTGCTGCCACCATCAGTGTTGTCAGTAGAGTTCTTCAAAGCCCCCCTGGAGATCCTCCTCCCAAGCAGTGTTAGCTTGGTTTCAAGTGAGACCCATCCTCTCCAAAAATCAGCAAAACCAGCCAAGCTTCACCTCTCCTCTTCTCTTCCACCTCTGTTCTGCTTCCCTCTAACAAATCACACCAAAACATCTGGAAAACCCCCGGCAGTTCACAACTCTCTCTCCCTAAGACCTTGAAAACTCCTCAAAACCCACTCTATAAGAACCTCAAAACCCACCAGAAAATCAGAAAAATGCCCCCTGCCAGTTCCAATCTTTCACCCAAACCATATATTCACCATTCTCAGGTAACACATGCCTCGATCCATGCCAAGCAAACTTTCCCACAAAAGAACAGTCACATCAGAAACCACTAAGCCTGCTCTCTTCTTCCAAACTTGGGTACCGAGTTCCAAAAGCATCTAGAAGCCATTCTCTAGCACAATCAACTAGTGATGCACATACGGTTATGCACCCAAAACACCCACAAAAAATAGAGGAAGACAACCAAGAAAACAGAGCATGAAGAATGTAAACCAAAAAACACAGTGAAGGCCACATTTCATGTTTCATTAAGAGGGGCTTAGGTTGGTGAGAGGAGTATAAGCAGATTTAAACAAACAAAGGCAACCAAAGTCCTCACATAACACATAGTAAATAGGAAAACAGAGCCCTACAGTCCCAAACCAAAACTAGGGAACTCCAAAGGAAGAAATCAACAACAACAACTATATGAGCAATCTAGTATCAATGCAAACAAATATATGGTCTCCGTCATTCCACACCCAAACATCCAGAAGAAATCCAACAGAAAATGATGAATAAAAATAGGATAATGGAGATGAAGAAGGGGCCTACAGCAAACGTACCTGGAAATGCTCCCCTCTAGCAAGAAAACCTCCACTGATGTGTCATCTGAAATCTCTCTTTGTTGGCGTCCTTTTTCCTTCTCTGCTCCTCTGTTCTGCTCTAACAGCTTCTTGCCCTCTGGCCCTTTGTTATCTGTTACACGCCCACAACACCTTTGAAGTGGTCCAACACCTTGACCAAGTCCTCCACAACATCTTTCACTTCCCTACAGTTTAGGAACGTGATTCACAACCGTTGCATAATGGTGGCAAATGGCAATGACGTGGTTTTGATGGAAAACCACAACTTTAAATATCAGTTTTTAGTCCTGAACTCATATCTCTGTTGTTCTCTTCTTCAGTGATACACCATCTCACGAGAGAGATCAGAGTTTGGAAGAATCAAAGACTTGCAGCAACTAGTGAGTATAAAATTCAAACACCAAATGGCTGGAGGTAAATATCTGATCCTAAACCTTTTCAATTTTGATTCATATGACAATGTTTTCATACACTTTATTGTATGTATTCTAACATTTGATATCAGAGCGAACGAATCTTGCCTCTGCCTTGGTATTAATTTTGCACTAGAAACTTAGTTAGTCTTCTGAAAAATGAAAGGATATCGACATTAAATCAAATCAATACTGTGGCTATGTACCGATTTGTGTTTCTATACATGAGGGTTATATGCTATATAGATGTTGTATTAGCTGGTATCAATTTCGTTTAGTCTGCCATAAGCCGTGAGAAACGCGTCCTTGATGATCTACTGGAGATAGGACACAACAAGTCCTTGTCAACCTCGCTGACTCCAGTTTCCGCGGCCTCCACGGAGACGACCTCTGCCTGCTCCTCTGGCGCCGGCTCCGAAGGTGGCGGTGGAGGAGGATTTTCATTTTTTAACCAATGACATCCATATCCTCATAGTAAATTCTATCATAATATTAAAGTTCCATAGCTCACCATTGATGAATCGCTAAGATATCCATAATGATGCCAAGAATATAATATGAGAAAATCCAAGTTTTAATAAACCCATTCTTGGGAGGCTGGCTCTGCAACTGTTGCATGTACTGTTGTTGATGCTGCCGGTGCTACCGGTGAAGGAAGGTTGTCGTGTTGAAGCATGGTGCTGTTGGTGAAGGAAGTACTGCGCTGAAGCACAATGCTATCGGTGTAGAAATGCGGTGATCTAAGTTTTTTGAGTAGGGCTTAGGGTTCCAGCCGGTTTCAGTAATGGGAACTTATAACTCGAGTGGGGCTTTAATTCTATTTAATTTTGACTTGGACCTGGACCTACACAAATATGAATATCCTACTAGAGTCACATTGATTGAAGGGTTGGGTTTCCAATTGAAGCCCACTAGAGTTTTGGGCCATGGGGATAAATGTGAAAGATGGGCCAGTTTAAGCCCTTGTAGCCCGTTTGAAATAACTTTTGTTGGGCTTGGGCACCCAATCACAATATGAAATCCATTTTTTTACTAAAAAACTATAAATAAATAAATAAATAAATTTAAATTATTATGTGATTTTTATACATACAAATATGGTTATTTTATGTTAATTTGTATGTTGTATCCGTAAATTAGTAGCTTTAATTGCATGCAATGTTGCCTAAGATGTGCTAGATAAATTAAAGTTATAACATATAGTTTTAATGTCTAGTGAACCATATAATTTTAAATAATTAAATAATAGCCACAACATCTTTAATTATATATTAAGTAAATAAGGATCACATAATGGACATTAATTGTAATGAATTATATAAATATAATGGTTTTACCCCATAGGGATTTCATTATGTTTATATAATTAATTAGAATAAAATGTTAAAATTAGTTTTTCCTAATTTACCCACTGGAGTTAGGAAGAATTAATTTAATGTTTTATCATAAAGCTTAAAGATAGAAGATATCAAACTATATTCATAATAAATATTATAGATTCAGTACAAATAGTTTGATAAAATCTATCATAAAAATAATGGATCTGATTGAATTAAAGATTTAGCTCACACACAATTTTTAATAAAATTAGATTCATTTTTAAGCGTGTTTTACATTGGTAGAACATGAATTTATTTAAAGCTTCAAATATTAATAAGCTTGTAATCTTTTTGTGCAGTTTTACCTAGCATTTCTAATAGTCGTTGTGAGGTTCCTGAACTAGAGTTCTTTTTCAATTAGGGTGCATGGACGTAGACTATGCCATTAGGAAGCACACTTGATCAAATTCTACTATACAAATGTTGGGAGAAATTTAATCGTCTCAGCGTGATGTATATTAAGACTAAAATTAGTGCTGGTATACGTGGTTCAATCAAGCAACACGAGAATGTTGCGAATTGCTAAAGGCTATTGATGAGCATTCGTCACTTCAGATAAAGCCTTGGCGAACACCTTAATTATGAAGTTCACATCCCTAAAGCTCACCGGTATAAAAGGTGTGTGCGAACACATCATGGATATGAGAGACATAGTGGTTCAACTGAAGAAACTTGAGGTAGAAATGTCTAAATCCTTCTTAGTGCACTTTATCCTTAACACTCTTCCGCCTTAGTATGGACCTTTCAAAATCTCTTACAACACACTTAAGGATAAGTGGTCTATTAATGAATTGATGATCATGTGTGTTCAAGAGAAAGGAAGGTTAATGATGGAGCAAGGAGAAAGTGTCATGCTGGTGATGCAAAAGAAAGAAAAGAAAGGAAAATCTCAAGCTAGTCAGAAAGGAAAGCATCAAATTCCTCCCAAAGCTGACATTAAGAAAGATGAAAAGTGTTACATCTGTAAAAAGAAAGGACACGTGAAGAAGAAATGTCTGAAATTCCATAAATGGCTTGAGAAAAAAGGTAACCCTACCTCATTTGTTTTTTTATGAATCTAATATGGTTAATGTAAATACCAACACATGGTGGATTGATTCTGGATCTACAATCCACATTTCAAATTCCTTGCAGGGTATGCAAAACCTAAGGAAGCTAGTGAGTAGTGAGCAATTCATCTTATCATGAAACAAGATGGGCTCGCATGTGGAAGCAATAGGGACGTGTTATTTAACTTTAGATGGTGGTTTTGTTTTGGAATTGTAAAGGACCTTTTATGTACCAAGTTTCTCACGAAACTTGATTTTAGTTTCTAGACTTGTATTGTTTGGATATTTCTTTCATTTTTCATAAACATCTTTCAATTTGACTTATGAATCTTATTGTGTTGGGAATGGTATTTTATCTTATGGTCTTTATCACATATTCTTACAAAATGATACCACTTATAATTCGTTACATGTCCAAACTGGCATTAAGAGATGTGTTGTAAATGAGGATTCCTCTACATTATGGAACCAGAGATTAGGTCATATCTCCATAGATAGAATCAAAAGGTTGGTAAATGATGGGTACTTAGTACTCTAGATTTTACTGACTTTGAGACTTGTGTGGACTACATTAAAGGAAAGTAGACCAACAAGTCAAAGAAATGTGCTACTAGGAGTTCTGTCATATTAGAGATCATGCATACTGATATATGTAGTCTAGACATTGACTCTTATAGTCAGAAATACTTCATCTCTTTCATAGATGATTTCTCATGATACATGTATCTCTACATACTTCACAACAAAAATGAAGTACTAGATGCCTTTAAGGTTTTCAATGCAGAAGTAGAGAAACAATGCGGTAAACAAATTAAGATCGTGAGATCAGATAGAGGTGGAGAATATTACGGTAGATACATGGATGGAAGATGGACAAGCACCAGGGCCATTTGCGAAGTTTCTTCAAGAGCATGGGATTGTTGCCAAATACACCATGTCTGGTTCTCCAGATTAAATTGGTGTAGCAGAGAGATGAAAACGAACTTTATTGGACATGGTGAGAAGTATGCTGAGCAGCTCAAAACTTCATAGATTCTTATGGACTGAAGCACTTAAGACGGCAGTATATATATTAAACCGAGTTCCAACCAAGGTTGTCCCGAATACATCATTTGAGTTATGGAAAGATTAGAAACCGAGTTTGCGACATAAGCGCGTTTGGGGATGCTCGTCTAAAGTGAGAATTTATAATTCACAAGAGAAGAAACTAGACCCAAGGACTATAAGTGGTATTTCATTGGTTATGCTGAAAAGTCTAAGGGGTACAAATTTTACTGTCTATCTCACAGCACTAGGATTACGAAATCAAGAAATTCTAAATTTTTTGAATATGACTTGGTCAATGGGAGCGATCAATTCAGAAACATAGTTTCTGATTTTGATCATACAGAGTCTCAACCTTCCACTTTGAGTGATAGATTGTTTGTTGTTCATAACACCCCTCAAGTTCAAACAGGTGTAAAACAAACAATCATTGAAGTTCAACCAATCACTGAAGACTAACCAGTCATTGAAGTTCCACAAGCTGTTGACAACATTTCAGTAGATTAAGTTGATCAGGAGTTGCCTGACACTTCTGAACAACAAGTTGAACCTCATACTTCCCTAGAAGATAATAGTGCAACATTAAGAAGGTCTACTCGAACTAAGAGGTTAGCAATTCCTTGTGATTATGTATACAAGAATCTGACTATAGTATAGGAGCCAAAAATGATCCCAAATCTTTTTCACAAGCCATGAGTTGCAAAGAATCAGAATTGTGGTACAATGCCATGAAGGAAAAGATGAGTTCCATGAGGTGCAATGATGTTTAGGACCTTGTTGAGTTGCCTAATGGTGCAAAAGTCATTGGTTGTAAATGGGTTTTTAAGACAAAGAAAGACTCATTAGGCAACATTGAAATATACAAGGTCGGACTTGTTGCAAAGGGGTTCACTTAGAAAGAAGGAATCAATTACATAGAAACATTTTCTCCTGTATTTAAGAAAGATTCCTTACGCATTATTTTGGCATTAGTAGCCCATTTTGATTTGGAATTGCAACAAATGGATGTGAAAACTGTATTTCTTAATGGAGAGCTAAAGAAGGAGGTTTACATAAAACAACCTAAAGGATTCCCCTCTAACGATGGTGAGTAATTGGTTTGCAAACTTAAGAAATCCACATACGGTTTAAAACAAGCATCTCGCCAATGGTATTTAAAATTCCATAACATAATTTCTTCATTTTGTTTTGTAGAAAATATTGTAGATCAATGCATATACCTTAAGGTCAGTGAGAGTAAAGTTTGTTTTCTTGTTTCATATGTGGATGACATCTTACTTGCAACCAATGATAAGGGTTTACTTCATGAGGTGAAACAATTCCTCTCTAAAATTTTTGACATGAAGGATATGAGTGAAGCATCTTATGTCATTGGCATTAAGATCCATAGAGACAGATTTCAAGGTATCTTAGGTCTGTCTCAGGAAACCTATATTAATAAAGTTTTAGAGAGATTTCAGATGAAGGATTGTTCACCTAGTGATTCTCTATAGTGAAGGATGATAGGTTCAATCTAAACCAATGGCTGAAAAATGTTCTTGAGAGAGAACAGATGAAAAACATTCCATTTGCTTGTGCAGTCGGAAGTCTGATGTATGCTTAAGTTTGCACAAGGCCTAACATTGCATTTGTTATTGGAATGTTAGGACGATATCAAAGTAACCCAGGTTTGGACCACTGGAGAGCTGCAAAGAAAGTGATGAGATATCTTCAAGGAACCAAAGATTACAAGCTTATATACAGACAGACAAACAATTTAGAGGTTGTTGGCTACTCAGATTTAAACTTTGTTGGTTGTGTTGATTCGCGTAAATCAACATCTGGATACATTTTTATATTGGTCGATGGAGCAATATCTTGAAGGAGCGTTAAGCAAACCTTGACTGCTACTTCTACTATACAAGTTGAGTTCATATCCTGTTTTGAGGCTTCTTCACATGGTGTATGACTTTAGAGTTTCATTTCTGGGCTTAGAATTATGGATTCAATATCTAGCTATTGAGTATATATTGCGACAATTCAACTGCTGTCTTTATGGCAAAGAATAATAATAGTGGAAGTTGAAGCAAGCAGATCGACATTAAGTATCTAGCCATAAGAGAACGTGTTAAATAAAATAAAGTGATTATTGAGCACATTAGCACTGAATTGATGATCACCGTTTGACTAATGGCATGCCACCATTGAAATTCAAGGATCATGTAGTGAACATGGGACTTAGTTCCCTTATCTAGTTTCTATTGTACAAACTCTTATTATGATGTTTTCTCATATTGATGTGCACCTTTGTTTAATTTTGAGAAAGTTTAACTTCATTATGTATTACTTAATGCGGATAATTGATGAACTAAGATGAGATATTAGGTTAAAGGTGTGGACCAAGTAGGAGAATGTTATCTGTTACACGCCCACAACACCTCTGAAGTGGTCCAACACCTTGACCAAGTCCTCCACAACATCTTTCATTTCCCTATAGTTTAGGAACGTGATTCATAGTTGTTGCGTAATGGTGGCAAATGGCAACGGCGTGGTTTTGATGGAAAACCACAGCTCTAAATATCAGTTTTTAGTCCCGAACCCGTCTATCTGTTGTTCTTTTCTTTAGTGATACACCATCTCACATGAGAGATTAGAGTTTGGAAGAATCAAAGACTTGTAACAACTAGTGAGTATAAAATTCAAACACCAAATGGCCGGAGGAAAATATCTCATCCTAAATCTTTTCAGTTTTGATTCGTATGGCAATGTTTTCATACACTTTGGATTATATGTATTCTAACACCCTTTCCTTTTAAGCGTCCCATACCAAGATCAGTCTTTAATCCCTCTTTTTTTGTAAACCTTTCTCTCTGAACCCCAAAATATTTTCTTTCAAGAAAAAACCCCTATCCACATTTCTTCTCTCTATCGCCTCTAAATCCCCCAGAAAGCGGACTGATTCTCTAGCCAAAATTCATCACATCAAATCCCCACTTACCAGAATGCTCTCTCCGTCTTTCTATACCACAAACTCTTTCATTCTTTATTCACCTCAGCATGTTGTCAAATTCAAAATGGCAACTTGGCGCATTTCCTTCCAGAATGTGCGTTCCCGCGAGTGGAAGGTGACCTAGAATCTTTTTGAAAAATATCAGCTTGCTTTCTTTAGGCGTATGTGCCTTAGAGAAAGTCCATAACAGCCTGGATTCCCTTGAAAAAAAATAACAAGAAAAAAAAAATACGAGTTAGAAATCTTGCAATATAATAAAAAAATTGGAAATCATGAAGATTTAAAAAAAATAAAGATAAAAAAGATTAATATATGCATATATATAAGCCACAATGTTAATTCATGCAAATTAAAATAAATAAATAAAATCATCAATCTCATGCAATTTTATGAAAATAAATGAGTAAATGAATAAATAAATAAATCAAACACATGCAAGACATACAAACCATGCAAGTTGTACATACAAGGCGACCTTAGTGGGTTAGGAATGTCTAGGTGAGCTAAAGTGTGGTTAGGTGTCTTATGATGTGATTTAGTGTTCCTAAGTGTCTCTTAAATGGGTTATTTTGAAAAAAAAAATCTTGGACATAACTTACGACTGTCAAGGATCACAATGCGGGATTAGATAAATATCTCAATCAAAGTCTCTAAAGAGATTGAAAAAGGGAAATAGTATGAATAGCAATGAGACCCTAAGGAACTGTTGCGAAATCCTAAATGAGCATCTACTAGGGCATGTACTAAGAGGACAAAATGAAGGGTTTATAATGATTTTAAAAAACTATTTAAAAATATTGAGGTATTAAAAAAAATTATTACCTAAAATTTTAAAATTTTTAGAAATGATTCTTAAAGACATAAGGTAAATTTTGTACGAGCTTTTATATAGAAAAAAATTTAATTTTAAAACAAAAAATAAGGAATTTTTCCAAGTGAACACTAATTTGTTAAATTCTTCTACTGAAACATTTATTCCTCCAATGGCAGCCAATGTGAAACTCTCAACTCGTTGATAAGTTATTATTGTTTCTTATCTCAAATTTAGATTAGTGGTTGAAAGCTCTATAACTGTTTGCGAATCATTGATACTTGATTGGATTTTGATGGCATACCTTAAGAATTGAAGTCTTTTAATAGAATATTTTGATACTAGGAGGTGATTAATAAGGACTCACATTGCTGAAGCAAAAGAGATAAGTGTTCTTCCTTTTATTTTCCTTTATTACAAATCTTGAATCTAAAAACAGAGAATATTGGAGAAAGAAAATAGAGGAAATATCTATTTCATTGATATTTGGACTCAGTACATTTCCGAGATACACAAATGGTGACCTATATGAAGCTTGGAGTCTCACAACCACAACTAACTACTCCAGCTCATTAAAAAAAATAGGAAAAAGGAAAATAAATGTAATAATATCAACTGAATTGAGAATAAGAAAAAAAAAAGTAATAGCTAATTACATAAATGCCATAATATTCTAATACTCCCCCTCAAGATGGAGAATGCAAATTGTGAATTCCCATCTTGCCGAACAAAAACTTGAACTGAGCTGAAAATAATGCTTTGGTGAGGAGGTCTGCAACTTGGTGTGGGGATGAAACATGCATTATTTTAAGATAGCCTGCTTGAATCTTCTCTCGCACAAGATGACAATTGATCTTAATGTGCTTTGTCCATTCATGGAACATGGGATTGACTGTAATATGCAGTGTTGCTTCATTATCACATAATAATATTGTTGGCTAGTTGTGTTCAATTCGAAAATCACGAAGAAGAGAAATCAACCAAACCAGTTCAGAAGTAACATTAGTCATTGCTCAATACTCTACTTCTGCAAATGAACTAGATATAGTGCTTTACTTTTTTAATTTCCATGAAATCAATGACTCTCCAAGAAATACACAAAAACCACTAATTGATCTCCTGATTTCTTTGCACGTAACCCAATTTGAATCCACAAAAGCATTTAGTTGAACTATTGAAAATGAAGAGAAATAGAGACCCTGCCCCACAATTCCTTTGGTATATTGTAAAGCACGATGTACTGCTGGAAGGTGAGTTGTCCTCAGATTTGCAAGATACTAACTAAGTTGATTCACTACATATGACAAGTCTAGTTGCGTAATTGTCAAATATAAAAGCTTTCCAATTAAGCGCCTATACAATTTGAGATCTTTGAGTGGCTCTCCATCATCTTGATTAAGCTTAATGTTAGTTTCCATGGGAGTAGTTATGGGTTAATAGCCTAGAAATCCTGCTTTTAAGAGTTGTTAAAGGGCATAGAGTCTCTAGCTAACAAAGATTCCCTTCTTTGACTTGGCCACTTCAAGACCAAGAAAGTATTTGAGTTGTCTAAGGTCCTTAAGCTTGAACTGACTATCAAGAAAACATTTAAGATCTGCACTAGCATTAGAATCATTGTTGGCAAATCATGATCAACATACAAAAGAACTGCAACGAAAGAGTTAGCATTATATTTGATAAAAAATGAATGATCCGAGGATGATTGAGTGAAACCTTTCCTCAATAGCACACTTGAAAACTTGGCAAACC
The DNA here is from genome assembly GCF_004353265.1 of Vitis riparia. Classification (NCBI taxonomy): domain Eukaryota; kingdom Viridiplantae; phylum Streptophyta; class Magnoliopsida; order Vitales; family Vitaceae; genus Vitis; species Vitis riparia. Next base: position 34,610,898 of record NC_048448.1, on the reverse strand, counting down.
ATTGTCTTAAAGCCTAGTTGAGGCCATAAATTGACTTGTGCAACTTGCATACAGTGTTAGGAGAAGTCTTCCCCTCATGGTGATATTCTTGAGGTAAGCACATGTAAACCTCTTCAGTTAAATCACCGTGAAAGAAAACGTTGTTAACATCCAATTGGATGAGATGCCAATCGTGAATAGCTGATAAAGCCAACAAAAGTTTAATTGTTACCAATTTAGCCATTGAGGAAAATGTACTACATAATCTACACCTTCTTGTTGAGTATATCCTTTTGCAACTAAGCGTGCTTTATGACGCTCAAGTGTACCATCAACTTGAAAGTTTAATTTGTAAACCCATTTACATCCTACAGCTTGTTTTCTAGGAGGAAGAGTGGTTAAGGACCGTGTACCATTCGCCTTAAGCTTGTAGTTCTACCATGATTTCTTGAAATAGAATAAATCCGAATAAAGATGAAGTTTTCATTATTCATGGACTGCATGCTTTGTTCTATTGGGGGCCATTGTGAATCGCTCAACTTCTCAATAAGTTTCTCTTTGTTTCTTATAACATGCTCAAAATATTTGTTGAAACCATTACCCTATTAACTGAATGCTTCAAAACCCTCAGCAAAACCCAAATCCCCAACAATTCATTGAACTCAAACGCGGTTTGCATTTTGTATGACAGGTAGGGTATTTGCCACAATTTCACACAAAGTGAAATCATGCACATCAACTTGCTTAGCCTCACTTCTATTTGGTCAAAGGTTTTATCATCAATCCCAACCTGAAGCCTCATGTATGATGATTTTCGCATAGCTCTTATACACACTTAAATGTTTATACTATATATAACATTCACATATGTAGTGAAATTAGTGTAATTTTTTTGGTATGTTTTTCTTGTTCTATTGTTTAATTGCAATTTGTAAACATTTCATTCATAAGTTTGAACGATTCCTATATTTTTGGGTTGGTTATGTGTTTCACCATGCAACTTATTGCATATTTTTTTCAATTTCATTTTGCTGATAGTAATGTTTCATTAATTATACTGTAAAAGTTGATACAACAACAAGAAGGTAAAATTATGCTAGGAATTTTGGCATGCATACTTTATTTCATCATAATTTATATTTCCTTATTTTTATTTCTTTCGTTGTATTTTGAATCCCAAAATTTCGGGCAGTTTGGCGATGTTTTTAAAATTTTGTTTTGTAAAAATTGTTTTCAAATAGAGGACAAAAAATATATATATTTTTAAAAAAAAATTAAAAATAAGAGTATTAGGCAAGATGTTTTAAAAAATAGTTTTTTAAAACAAAAAAAATAAAATTGTTTGGATGAAAGAATTTGTATTATTTTTAAAAACATTGTCTTACTTTTATTTTATAAAATTTTTATAAATTTAATTTATAATAATATGAAATCAAATTCAAGTTAAGTCTTATTCAAAAGTAAAAATTAAATCTACAATTATGTATGAGTTAAAGATAAATAATTTTTTTAATTATGAAACAATTTCTTTTATTGAAGTGAAACAAAAATTACTATAAGATAAAAATAATTTTAATATCCATTTTTAATACAAGTCAAATAAGTACTTTAATTATTATTATTATTATTATTTTAATTTATTTTGTACCATGATTTCTTATGCTTGATTTTAGAATTTGTTTTTAAGTTAAAGAACAAAAAAAAATTTGTTAATGTCTTATAAAAATAAGGATATTTTGCAAATTGTTTTTATAAAATGATTTTTTTTTAAAAAAAAGATTTGTTTGAATAAATTGTTTTTTTTTTAAATGTTTTGATTTTGTGTAAAACATTTTAAATTCAATGTGTATAATATTAATTAATTAGGTTTACTTGAAGTCTTATTGAAAATGAAAATAATTTTGTAATTACAAATAAATTAAAAAATAAATGGTTTTTTGTATAAACATAAATAGTAATATTATAATAAATCAAGAATTATATTTTTAGTAGAAAATATATTATTTTATTATATATTAGAAACATAAGGATATTAACATCTTTGTATTTTATTTTATTTTTTTGTTAAAAATGAATAATACATATTGTCAATGATATTTTATTTATGACTATGATAGGAAACTCAAGTTGGGTGCTTAAAAGGCAACTACGCTAAGGTTCGTACGATGTTAGAGAGTGACGCACTCACTCGAGTGGGAGCTCCACCGTAACATACTTGTTATCCTATATGTGTTATCTGTGATTATTAGAGAGAGTGGTTGGATGGTTTTCTACTCCAACACTCCGTGAACCCTTATAGGCTACTATAAAGTTTACCATATAGCCTTGAATCTAGGACTATGTTATGAAGTAAGGGTAAGATACTGCTACTTTAACATGTAACCTAAAGATAATAATTGATACAATCCAACGGAATATGTTAAGATTAAGGGTCTCCAAAAAACCCCAGCCCGGCCCAAGCCCGGCAGGCCCGAGCCCATTCCTGGATAGGCGGGCCATGGGCTCCAATTTAGGCCCGGCCTGGCCCGGTGGGCTGGCCCGCCCGTAGGCCCATAGGCCCGCCTGTAGGCCCGCCACTTAAAAAAATATATATATAAAAAAAATATTCAAGAAATAGAAAATGCTACATAAATAAAAATATTCATTGCTAACTATTTTATTCATTGAATATATACGTTACATTTGAAAATGTGGGAAAAGTTTACATCACTACAAAATAAATACATCCCAACTAGGTTGGCACCTACTTATTTGTCAATCATTTGTACTTTTCAACCACAAAAAAAAAAAAAAAAAATGACATACATTTAGTAAAATATTTTAATCATTATCTCTTGGCGGTGATGGCGAACTATCGCAAATCCATGAAGATCTTGATGATTTTAGTTTTTCCATATTGACAAGCATATTTTCTTCTTGAATAGAATCAAATATCCTTTTATCTGCTATTGCCCTGTCTTTCACACATATATTTGCTTCAATAGAATCCGGCGCTAAGCTGCATCGTTTATCACTAACTACTCTTCCACCTGCACTAAAAGCAGCTTCTGATGCAACTGTACTCACAGGAACTGTTAGTACATCACGAGCAATGATAGAAAGCACAGGATATTTGTGTTGTTGTGATTTCCACCATATTAAAATATCAAAATCTTCATCATTTTCAAATGAAATTAAATCAATATTAAGATATCTATCTAAATCAGTTGTGTTGTTTTGAGAACTATTTGTTGTCTTCTTTCGACTTTTTAACATTTCTAGAGCTCCTTTATAAAAAGATGAAGAACTATAGATGTAGGTGGTAATTTAATAGAACTAATATCATCACCATATTTTTCTTTATAATAGTTATATAAATTATATAATAATGAATTTATTTCATTTTTAATTTCTTCAATTTTTATTTGGTCATTAAAATAAATAATTGTTAACCATTCATCCAAAGCTTCAAATTTCAATCTAGGGTCCACAATTAAACCAAGATAAAAAATTAAAGGTATTTCTCCCCAATATTTTCTAAATTTTTCTATCATTGCAAATATTGCATCATTAAATATATCCAAATTTAAATATTTTTGAAGTACAATAAAAATATTAGTTATTTGCATGACAACTCGGTTTGAAGATGGATAATATACACCACAAAATTTTTTGTTGAAGTATCAAATACTTCAAAAAAATCTCTTAAAAGATCTGCAATATGCCAATCATAATTATTTAATACATCAATATCTGCTTCACAATCATTGTTAATTAATTGTATTTCATATAGTTCTACTACTTTTCTATATTTTGTAATAGTTTGTAAAAGTTTATAAGTGGAATTCCATCTAGTGGGCATATCCAAATTTATATTTCTTTTTTTCATATTTAACATTTTGCAACAATAAAAAAATAATTCATGTTTTGCTTGAGAACTATTAAGACCCGCAGCAATGCCTCTAATTTTTTATAATGTATCATCAACGTGTTTTAATCCATCTTTTACAATTAAATTTAAAATATGTGCACAACAACACACTTGAAATATTTTACATTGATATTCTTTTATTTGCCAATGTCGTTTTAATCTAAATACTGTTGCATCATTATTAGAAGCATTATCTAATGTTATTGTAAATATTTTATCACGAATGCCAAAATCTATAATTTCATCATTTATTAAAGATGCTATATTTTTACCATTATGTGGAGAATTTATTATTTTAAATGAAATAATTCTTTTATTTAATTTCCATTCATTATCAATATAATGAGCAGTTATACATAAAAAACCACTATGAGTTAAAGATGTCCAAATATCAGATGTTAAACAAATTCTTCCTTCAAAATTTGCAAAAAATTTTTTAAAATTTTCTTTTGTGTTTCAAAATTTTTTATAAGAATTCTTTTAACTGTATTTCTAGAGCAACCTTGAAACTGAGGATTAACAGCTCGTTGCATTGTTCTCGTAAAATCATGAGTTTCCATGAAATTGAAAGGTTGTTCTGCTCTTATTATATAATCAATCATTTTTTCACGACAATAAGATTCATCATAAGAAAATATTTTTAAATTTCCACTTTCATATTTACCTAATTGCATATAATTTCTAGTATCAACATTATTTTTAGTTTTACAATTTTCATGATGCCTTTTTAAATGACTTGTACCTGCATTTGAGCCACCACTAAGAAGTTCGTTACAAATTTTATATTTTGCTTTTATTTCTTTTTTATTATTTTCTAAATTTATTTCTATTCTATCAAAAAATTCCATATATTTGAAGTAAATTTTTTGCTATCACATGCATTAGATGAAAAGCAAGAACCACTTGTCATAATTATAATTATTGATAAAATATTATGCTAAAATAATAAATGTAAAATTAAAATGTAACAAATAAATAAAAGTAAAGGTAAAGTATGTTACTAAATTGGAGAACCGAAGCAGAAATTCCTTCAAATTTGAACTCTTTGAACCACCAATGCTTGTTTTTCACCACCATTAATATTGAATAATTGAGACAAAATGCAATAATCAGAAATATTGTGGAATGGGAGAGAGCTTAAGAGTTAAGAGAATAGAAAAAAATTGAGGGTATTTACTATTTATAAGGATTTAAATATTAGGATTTAATTTTTTTTTTTAATCAAGACCGTTCAATGGTCATAATATTGAATTGAGTGGCAGGCATGTTCAACGGTCACAGCCAGCTCACTTTTATTTTTTTCAAAAATCATACAACATTTCTAATATATATATAACTAATGCAAAATAGTTACACAAAAGCTTTCTTGTAAAGTTTTGTTTTATTTTATTGTAGTGTTATTTTTACTTAGAGAGAGAGAGAGAGAGAGAGGGAGAGGGAGAGAGAGAGAGAGAGAGAATAATTTGTTAGTTACCCAAGTGGTCAAATTAGAAAGTTTTCATAGTTTAAAATTCAATTCCTCATGATTAGGGATGAAATGAGGCGGGTTTCGGACGGGTCACCCCCATCCCAACCCTGTCCCATTTATTCAAAATAATTCTCATCCCTATCCCATTTAAAAATTAAACGAGGCGGGTGGGGAGGATAAATTCTCATAACGCCTTGCCCTGTTTAAGTTTTTTTTTAAATTTTATTTTATTTTATTTAAATTACTTATAAAATTTTAATTATATTAAAATAATATATTTTATAAATAATTAAATTATTATATTTTTATAACTTATTTTATTAAAAATATTTATTATTATCTATATATTAAAAATAATAAAATAAGAATTAAATTAATTTAAGTTTATATAATTGGGGCTGGACGGGGCGGGATGGGGCAATACCTGAACCCATCTCGGGTTTTAAAAAAATTCGTAAACCCATTTATTAAAATTGAACCTCATCCCATTAAGGGCGGGTACTTGAAAAACCCGCCTCATTGCCATCTCTACTCATGATTATGTGATGGTATATATGAGATGATATAATAATAGATATATATTTTGTTTTGTCATGAGTATATTGAAGTTCATTGATTAAAATTATTTAAGGATCGCTCAAAGGTTGATTAGTGAATTGTATAGTAGTGAATATGATCGTGGGTAATTAATATACATTATTTGATATGTTTAGTATATCCAAAAATAGCGAACATGTCATGTTAGAATATATATAATTGTCAATCATTAAAAATAAATTAAGCATCAATTATGTGCATTTATTGTTTATCTTAATGTTAATATATGAATCTGTATTATGTGGTTAAGTTTATAATTGGAAGCATTAATGTATAAGCACTTTAAAGACCAATTAGTAATAATTTAATTCACTAGTGATGTTTACAATGTTATAACCACATTAATAGGTTTAATGGATTAGAAGAGTATTAATAGGTTATTCATATCATTGACATACAATCCAATTTAACTCATTTATTAAACATGTTGTATCATTTTATCCATATAATAAATGAGATGTGTTAGTAGCAAACCACTTTGATATGATCATTGAATGGATTGCATCCATTTTACTTTTGCTATCCACATGAGACATTGGCTAATTCGTCTTAGTATTAATTATCATCAAATTGATTAAAAGAGAAAATGATCTCAAATTTGTAAATCTAATATTTCTCATTTTTTAACTTAAAAAAATAATTTTTTTACATAAATATTCTTCAACATTTTAATTATTACATATAAATTTTAAAGAATTAATGGATTAAAAGAGATGAAAAGATCCCAAAATATAAAACTAACCTTTCTTGCTTTTGAACTTGAAAAGTATTTTTTTTTACATAAACACCCTTCAACATTTTGACTATTTACATGCAATTTTTAAAGAAAAAATGATTTTTATAATAAAAAAGTTAAGGTATTTTTTTTTTTTTTGTAAAAAATAAGTATTTTTAAGTTGAAAAAATGGAGAGTTAAATTTGCAAGTTGGGGTGTTTTCATCTATTTTAATTAAAGAGTTATTTAATTATAACGGTAATTTGGGAATTTAAACTTCAATCATTTTTTATTATATTTTAACTAAAATGTTCTCACTCTTTTTTTGTAAAAATAATAATTTTTTTTAAAACCTATATATAAATACTTGAAATAATTAACAATATTTAAGTAAAACATGAATTTTTTTTTTTTTTTTTAAATATATATGGAAGAGATTCAAATCACAAATGTCTAGTTATTTTATCTTTTTAATAATAATAATAATAAACCATTATTATTGAAAAGCAATGTTAAACAAGATATGGGAGAGAGGCAATTGAGTGGAGGCATTTTTTTAGTTATAATTTATGATTAGACCGACATACCGCCGCTTGCTTTGTGGTTGAAGTCAACAATGGAATGCCATCCAACTTTACTAATATCACGCGGTTTGCATCTTTCCTGTGACCCTTCAATGTGTTTTCGTCTACACCTCCCTCACTGCAATTCCATCTGCATCTGCATCATCGTCACTTGTCACTGTTATTCGCCATTCTCTTCCTCACATTTCTCACAGCTTTGTTCTTTAATTACAGCCTCCCAACTGTATTCGTTTCATTTGTTCATGAAGGGATAACTTTGAAGTCACAACTCGTTTCTCAGACTTCATCTCTCCACTGCTTCGCAATGGCTATTTCTTCTTCTTTCGAACGGGGCTATGATGTGTTCCTGAGCTTTAGAGGAGAAGACACCCGCAATAACTTCACTGCCCATCTCTGTAAGGAGTTACGCACCAAAGGGATCAACACTTTCATCGATGATGACAAGCTTGATAGAGGCCAAGTCATATCCCTGCGCTTGTCGCAGCTATTGAAAACTCCATGTTTTCTATCGTTGTTTTGTCAGAAAACTACGCATCTTCTGGATGGTGCTTGGAGGAGCTGGTGAAAATACTAGAGTGCAAAGAATCAAGGGGACAGAGGTTCTCCCTATTTTCTACAACGTGGATCCCTCAGATGTGAGAAAACACATGGGAAAATTTGGAGAAGCATTGGCTAAACATGAAGAGATTTTCAAGGAGAATATGGGGAGGGTGCAGATTTGGAGGGATGCTCTCACTCAAGTTGCCAATTTATCCGGTTGGGATTCACGGAATAAGTAATTTTCTTAGGCTCAGTCCCCTTCTTATTTCCTCTGTTTTTTTTTTTTTTTCTAATATTTGTTTTTACATTATTCTTATTATTAAAATTGCTCAAGGAAATATTATGACTGTTGATAGCATGTTAATATTCTCCATTTAAATTTAGATTTTCATAGCTAATCGTTAAACAAGACCTTTGTGTTAATTTTTTTTTTCTTGAATTGTTGTAAAATTTTATATTAGAATTCTAAGATTTAGATACTTAGAGCTGACATGGGACAAACTCATTTTTAATTTTTTTTTTTTTTTGGTAAAATTAATCAAAATGACCATGATAAGAGAGCCATGAAAGCATTAATTACAACACCAAACATATAAATAATCACATGCTACTGCTAGTTCATGTATGATTACCTTTTTATAATTTTATTTTCCATATATATAATATGGTGATTAGGACTAACATTAATCTGTTTTGCCTTCCAATATCATTCATTCAATAGTTGCAAGGTTTGGGAATGGGTCTGTGGTAATTAGTGAATCACGTGTCTAGGATAATGCATTATCAAACTTACTACTCTTTGTTCTTAATCATGGCAGGAATGAAGTTATGCTTATTGAGGAAATTGTCTCTGGCATTTGAATGAAATAATCCATATACCATCAAGTGATGCTGAGGACCTAGTGGGATAGATTCTTCCATACGTGAACTGGAATCACTATTATGCATGGAGTCAACTGATGTTCGAATGATAGGAATTTGGGGCATGGGGGGCATAGGGAAGACAACCCTTGCAGGAGCTATTTATGATAGAATTCCAATCAATTTGAAGGTTGCATCTTTTTTGAAAATGTTGGAGAAGATTTGAAAAGACAAGGTATTGATGGCTTACAAGAGAAATTTCTTTCAAAAATATTAGGATGTAAAAATCTAAGTTTAACTGGACGCACTTTAATAAGCAAGATTCTACTCCAAAAAAGTCCTCCTTGTCCTTGATGATGTAAATGATTCAATAGTATTAGAAAAGTTATTCCACAACGTGATTGGTTTAGTCCTGGAAGTAGAATCATTATAACAACTAGGAACAAAGACTGTTAAGCATGCATGGAGTAAAGGAAACATACAAGGTCAAGAAATTAGAGGGCAATAAAGCTATGAAGCTCTTCAGTCATTATGCATTTTAAACGAGACCATCCCATAGAGGATTTTATGGAGCTATCTAAAGACGTACTCGTGTACACTCAAGGCCTTCCATTAGCTTTTAAAGTTTTAGGCTCTCTTTGTTTGGTAGGAGCAAGCATGAATGGGAAGGTGAATTGGATAAACTAAAAGAATTCCTAATATGGAGATTCAAAGAGTGCTTCAAATAAGCTATGATTATCTGAATGACAATGAAAAGGATATATTCTTGGATATTGCTTGTTTCTTTTTTGGGAGGACAATGATTATGTTACAAAAATCTAGACAGTTGCAATTTTTTCCCAATTAGTGGAATAAAAGCTTCATAAATAAGTCTCTCATAACTATTTCTGATAACAAGATAAAGATGCATGATTTGCTACAAGAAATGGGTAGAGAGGTTGTTCGCAAAAAGTCCCCTAAAATGCCTGGCAAATGGAGCAGGTTGTGGAATCATGAGACATTTCTTATGTGTTGAAAAAAAATATGGTAAGAGCAAAACACATAAATTTTCATTTTCACATACAAATATAAGATAAAAAACTATCACTTTTGTTAAAGCAGTACTTGTGGATCATATAATTTTTTTTATGCATTTTACACGCTTTTTAATTATCTCTATACTTGGTTGTTAGGGAACAGAAGAAGTTGAAGGCATATTCCTCAACTTGTCTCATTCGGAAGAGAAACTAGAATTTACAACTCAAGCCTTTGTGAGGATGAATAGACTTCGATTGCTTAAAGTCTATAAAGATGACATTTCAAAACCTTCCAAGACACCTCCAAAAAGGCAAATTGTGAAGTGCATTTTTCCCAAGACATTAAATTTCATTATGATGACTTAAGATTACTATATTTCCATGGATACCCATTAAAATCATTGCCCAATGACTTTAATCAAAGAATCTTGTTGACCTCAGCATGCCTTATAGCCACATTAAACAATTGTGGGAAGGAATCAAGGTATTATTATAATTATCAATGTTATTATCTTTATATAGCATGCAACATTCATGGAAGTTAATTTTTAAATCACTTCTCTTTTTGGCAGGTTCTAGAAAAATTAAAATTCATGAATCTCAGGCACTCTAGATATCTACGAGAAACCCCGGATTTCTCTGGGGTCGTCAACCTTGAACAGTTAGTTCTTGAAGGTTGTACATCTTTGTGTGAGGTTCATCCTTCTCTTGTAGTTCTGAACAAACTCAATTTCCTGAGTTTGAAGAACTGCATAATGCTGAAGAGTCTTCCAAGCAACATTTATAATCTAAAATCTCTCGAAACCTTTGATGTTTCTGGTTGCTCAGATTGTGTGAACTTAAAATGGCTAAAGGAGCTCTGTGCAGACAAAGGAACACCATCTACCTCACACTTGATGCCAAGGAGTTCAAATTCCATTTGTTTCATGTTGCCTCCTTTCCCAGTTTTGTGTTCCTTAACAAAACTAAACCTAACAAACTGCTTTATATCAGATAGCGCAAATCTCGGTAATCTTGGCTTCTTATCTTCGCTGAAATCCTTAAATTTGAGCGGAAACCACTTTGTTACTTTGCCTTCGAGCATCAACCAACTTTCTCAACTGAAATGGCTGGGGTTGGAAAATTGCAAAAGACTTAAAGCACTCCGGGAGCTTCCATCAAGCATAGAAGAGATCAATGCACATAATTGCACATCATTAACCACACTTAGCTCTGGCTTCAAACTGAAGGGGGATCCCTTGTTGCCCCCACTTGAGCCTGCTTCCCCAGAGCTAGAAACCAGTATTCCAGAGTTGTTAAAAGCTGCATTCAGCCTTGTTATTCCTGGGAGAAGAATACCAGATTGGATCGGGAATCAGGACTGGGGTAGTGAAATAGAATTAGAGCTACCTCCAAGTTGGTTTAATTCCAATGTCCTGGCTTTTGCTTTTGCTGTAGTCTATAGTTTCCCACTTCCGCTCAGTCACAGGAGCAGTGGTTGGGTTAGTGCAGACTGCAACTTCTATTCCCATCACAGTTCTTGGCACTATGCTGTCTATCCTCAGACTACTCTAAGGGGAGGATTGGAGTCAGATCATTTGTGGCTGCTTTGTGTACCATTTCCCTCTTCTATCAATTTTGATGAAGTGATTCGAATTAAGGCTTCATTTGACATTTTACTCCGAATAGGAGTTTGTGCAATTAAGAAGTGTGGGATTGATCTAGTGTACAGGAATGAAGAGGTGAATGGCACAATATAGCAATGATCCAATACATCTCTCCTCCTCCTAATTCAACTCTTCTCCTTGAAGAAATCCATGAGGGGGATTCCAGTGGAAGTGGGTGGTCTTATGATGGCTCAGAATCAGAGAATTCTGATTACTATAATTCTTGTGATGGGGAAACCAGTGAAAGTGGGTGGTGTAGTGATGACTCAGAATCAGAGATGCAGCCCGAGAAACGCTTGAAATGGAGCTCTAATCAGGACAATGAGGATTGAAGTGGTGAATGACAATAATCTAACACTAACCTAATTCAACTTTATCTGTCCTCACAATTCAACTCTCCTCCTTGAAGTCCTAACACATTTGGAGGACCCACATATACAATGATAGAGGTAAAGGCCAAATCAATTCAATTATGGTATTACTTCTTGCCTCTCCGTTTTGGATCACACAATATCTTGGTATGTCACACTTGTTATGTCACATTGTTTCTCAGCACGTACGAGTCTGTAGTATGAATAAAAGAATATGCCATACCACTGCTTGATATAGGTTCTGCTTTTAATATTTAATTAAATTGTATATGTGATTAATTAATATATATATATATATAAAGGAGCTAATTGATGATGTTGGTCTGCAGCCAATTAATCTCATTTTGTGTGGTCTCTTCATTGGTGATTTAAGTTAGCATATTCTTGGAGAGTACATATCATCAATCGTAAAGGAGCCCAATGGGATTTACTTCTGTTTGGGTAATTAGTTAAAGACTAGCTATTACTGGTTCATTTAAGAATGGGCTGTCAAAATGAATTTATGTAAAACCAATCAAGTAGCAAAATGGATAGTTTGGAACAGTTTACTTAGTGTCTAAGACATGTTTATGATTAATTTGAGAGATACTTGAGCTTTTGGTGAGTGTCAATCTGAACTTAATCCCTCAAATTAATCATCTTGGTTTAAATTGTTCAAATTTAATTTTTAGGTCTTGATAGATCCGGCCATTCCATTCTAGGTTTAGCATTTGATTAATGTTTGATTTTATTGAGCATTCCTGGAGCTTGCATCATCTGTAAAAGGAATAGATGCACACAGGTTGAGCATAATCAGAAACATTTTCAAGTTCATCAATGAACACATCTCAGTTTGTATTCAGATTTGCTAACTGCTCAAACTGAATCGATGCAGCAAAATAGTGGATGCTACAGTAATACAAGGGAGTCCTGTTAATTTATTTTGTGAATTCAAGTCGATATGATGAGATCTTCATTCCCTGAAGCCAGTTACTTCATCATATTTGTTAACCTGCTGGTCACTTGTCGTTGGAGGATGAACCTGGTGACAGTTGTAATAGATGTCTTTAAGTGGCTGAGTAAGTTGAGAAGCACTGAAGCCTCATTGAATATAGATGGCATACCTGACCAAGTAACCAAACAGAGGGAGCAAATTCATTCAAGAATGGCATTAGCGTCTCCACCCTTTATTCTGTTGGTATCCATTGTGATCTCTCAACTTTGTGGTAAGTTACTCATTGGAAATATTAATTCATCATTCCATACACTTCTGATAAAACTCTGGAGGATTTGAACTCAAATAGAGTTTGCTTTTGGTGTGGCAGGTGGAGTAGCTGCCACAAGTTCATATGGACTAAACTTATGGTATGTACATTGGCTAGGATTTTCAGTAGGAATAGGTACCATGACACAGTTGCTTGGCCTGAGATAATTCAAACCAAGCTGTGTTTGAGCTTGAATTTGTGTTGGTTTTGGTTAAAGTTCTTAGCTTAGATGTTGTATGGCTTGATTTCCAAAAAATAGCCTGATATATATTATATGTGCACAAACATCCTATGAATACTCATACATTTGTGCTGCATGTTGAATTCATTAATTTAGTATGAACTACATAGCTTCTAAAAAGGCTTTTAACCTGTTCACCCATCCATGTCCTTTTTGAAGATCTCAACCAGTCGGTCTGAGAAGATACCATATTCCAGAGAAGGCTTGATGACTTCTACATGGATAACCCAGCATAAGTTGTTTCTCTGGTAATGACTCACACACTTGCAACCTTGAGATGTAGCCGAAGTTTATGATTTCTAACTGTTTGAATACTGCATACTGGGTTTCTTCATTCTGGTCATGACTGAAGCCTTAACACATTCAAAGGACCCACTGATACCATGATAGACCTAAAGGGAATAAATCCATTCAAGAATGACACTATCTTCTTGGTTACTGTTCATTTATACCATTTGGTTTCTGGGGATGTCATTATTTTTCTTACTTAATGATATGTTGTTTGTTTCTTATTGTAAGTGTTTAGCTAGGTTGACAATTTTGGATAAAATTCCTAAATGTCTCCTAACTTGATTTTTCCAATCCTTCTTCAAACTACTTGCCTAATGAAGATCAAGTTATTGAATTTGTCAAGAAACCAAAGTATGTAGTTGAGGTTGGAGTTGGATGGAATTGAATCAAGTATATTATTTAAATGTTTTTCTTAAAATATTTTTGGAGTTAAGAAGGCTTGGGAAACTTTTTTTTTTTTTTTACTAAGTGTTCAAAATACCCTGTTCCAGGATTGATCCAACTTTAGGTCAGATCGATTCAAGTTGCACTTCTTGATGAAATCTCATTTGTGGATTAAGGCTTCCTTCATTTAAAAACCTAAAATTGTTTCTTGTGCTGTAGAGAAAGACATAACAACAACCATCCCTTTTGGTTCTCTTCTCCTTTCTAATTTGGGAATGTTTGGTTGCCAAGAAAAATCCAACTTTCCTATTGTTTGCCAACTGTTTTCAATGAATTTTCTTGAAAAAAAAATGAGTTAGATTCTTCATTCGTTCATTTCTCAATTTCGAAACTATTGGTTTGGGTAAAAACCCATTTCTACTTGTGTAGATTCAGAAGAGGCCAAGATCAAGCTTGATGTGGACTCCAAGTGTGCTCCGAAAGATGAAGGTGAGAAGCTGAAATTGAAAGGTGTCAATCAAGTGGCTTGGGAAGGATTGGTAGGCTTTAGCTAGCTAAAACCTTGTATTCAGTTTTTGTTCTTCATAGTAGACATTTTTAATCGGTTGTAGGCCCGTGGTTTTTTATCTCTTCGGATGTTTTCCACATTAAAATTTGGTGTCATTGTCTCTTTCTCTCATTCTACTTTTTGATTTATTTTCAGTTTTTAATATCATTGATTACTTAGGTATATATGTTGAATGGAAGAAAAATGAGTTGAAATATGTGTGATTATCCTTTGGATATTTGAATAATTTTCTATCATTTTGATTGATGATATCTTATAGTAATTTGGAAATGAGGTAAGGAGATAATCGTTTTTATGAATTAATCTTAGGGAGTGTTGAAGCATTTTGCATGTGACTTGCATTTGAAATTTGTTGGGGAGCGTTGTTGCATTCATATTTGCATGTGATCTCTACTTTGTGTTTGAAAATATTTGTAAAGAAAAGTAAAATTAGTTAAAATCTTAAGGTTAGATACCTTGTGTTGGAAGACCTTGTAAATTGGTCAATAAGACCATTCACTCCCCTTTAGGTGTAGTCCATCTTTGAGATTCACCTTTCACTTATCATCGAGTCTTCCTAAAAATAAAATATTACTAAGGTAGTGTTTGTTTTTGTTGAATAAAAAAAGTCAAAACATTTGGTCTTTTCTATTTACTAAAGTAATTTGTTAATATCAACCTCCATAACGAAAGTGAATTTGTTATCAATGAGTTCAATTTAGTTATGTTGGTTAATGTCAACAGGTTATTTTTAACTTAATAGAAAAACTACATATTTTGACTATTGAACAAAAAAAAAAAAAAAAAAAAACACCACCTAAGAATTGAAAGTTTTTGTAACACCATTGGTATTGATTTTGCTTAGAAACAGCTATTTCAGAATTCTGTGTGATTAATCAATATTATCATGTATGTTTGTGGTTGATTAAAATCGTGTATAAATTGCCTCTTGATTAATTCTTGGAGGATCTACATGAATTTCACCATAGTGGTGAGGTGGCTAAAATTCATAGGCTTCTTGGTATATACCCAATAAGATAGACACCTGTTTGTTCATAATTTCTAGATTGCCATGCATAATATAAAGTGATCATCACTGAAGGAGTTTAATGAACAAATGAAGTCAGTTTCAAACATAAGTAATTTCTTGTTCTTTTGGAACTAGATTTTAATTCTTGTTTGCAGTGGGCTTTTAAGAGCATTTGGGTTGCATTGGTAGTATTAGCTTAAAAGTTTTGGAGGTTTAGAAGAGGCTGAAGGTGTTTGGCAAAGGGATTTCGATTTCTCCGTAGGTTGCTTTCTTGCTCAATTTTAATTGCTTAGTTTGTGTTGGTTTCTTGTCTGGAATGTTTAATTTAGTAGTAGAGGCTTGTTTGGCATTGATAAAAGGAATAATTGAATTTCCGGTGGTATCAAATTTGAACTATGCTATGGAGCAAGGAAAAAGGTGAACAAGATTTAAGCCAGAACCTTGACATCTGTCTCATTCTCTAGGTCTTCAGTTGCTATGCCCCTACTTCTTATTGTTTAACAGTATGGAAGTTTGTTATATTTGTTGTTTTGCAGTCAAAGGTGTAATCCATACAAGCCCTAGTAACATATTTTGTGAATTGGAGTTCGATGATATTCATTCTCTTGATCAGTTTGATGATAATAGGCAAATTCCTTTATGAGAGGAATTGAAAGTGATAAATGGGAGGGAATGAAAAAGGATATTGTTTCTAAAATATGTTTATCTCATGCTTAATCATTTAATTTGCATTAGTAGTTAGATATTGAAGATTATACATCAATTTACTTAACATAGATTTATGGAAAAATTAATCGGCAAAATAAATTAGATGATTTTTTTTTTTACTTAATTCTAAATAAAATTTAAAACTAAGTAGTGTTTGATAATGTTAAATATAAGTTGTTTACTTTTTTAATATTTTATTTTTAGTAAGTATTAAGAAGTTAGGAAAAACCACTATATTACTTTTAGTATTTAAAAAAAATAAATTTTAACTTTTTTTATTCAGTAAAAAAATTTAAGAACTGTATAATAAGTTAACAAAAGTAAACAAAACAATCTAAAATCTAAAATCTAAAAGCAAGTTAACACATTAGACTTTGTTTGCATATACTTCTTATTTTAAAAATGTAATTTTCATATAAAAAGTAAAAATTCTGATACAAAAAGTGTATTCGAGTGTACACTTAGTTCATAATATTTTGAATTTATGTTTTGCAATGAATCTTTTGGAGTGTTTGGATTGTAGTAATAGCACTGAAAGAAATTTTGTGTCTAGTTTTGATATAATCGAACTACCTAAAGGGAGGTGAATAAGTAGTCCCAAATTAATTTCTTTATTATATAGGTTGTTTGGCTTGTTAGATTAATTCTTTATAACCCATTTTTCCTATGGTGATGAATCTATTATCTTAATTTTGTTTAATCTTAAGTTTTATTTTTCATGAAATTGTTATCTCAATTTCATCTCAATAATTTGAGAACCAAACTAAAGTCATTCCAGTCTCCTTTCACTCTGACATGACATGGAAAGCATCATCTTGACTTGACTTGTAACACATGGCTTCATCTGTTCTCCCATCCTTTAACGCGCCTTCCAGAGACTTCGAATTCAAAAACTTCGACGGCAACTTCGACTTCAAGAAGATGACTTGTAACACACGGCATCATCTTCACTTGCCTGTGTTTAGTTATTATTATCGCTCATTGTCTTGTTGAGATCTTATGGGTGTATTCTTGGCCATTTTTTTGAAGAAAATTTAGCATATTATTCAATTGTGGTTGATATATCCTACTCTCTTTCGCTTTTTATTCATGGAGTTTTGGGAATTGTATTAATGAATGTGGAACTCTTTCTTTCCTACAGAATAATTTAGACTTCAGACTTGGTCGCTCTGCTGCTCAGGAATGGCTGCTGCTGCTGCTTCTTCTTCTCAAAGGTGCTCTGATGTGTTCCTGAGCTTCAGAGGAGAAGACACCTGCAATAACTTCACTGCTCACCTCAACCAGGAGTTACGAACCCAACGAATCAACTGTTTCATTGATGAGCAGAAGCTTGAGAGGGGCAAAGCCGTATCTTCTGCACTCGTCGCTGCTATTGAAAACTCCATGTTTTCGATCATTGTTTTGTCAGATAATTATGCATCTTCCAGACGGTGCTTGGAGGAGCTGGTGAAGATACTGGAGTGCAAACCCAATTTTCTACGATGTGGATCCCTCAGATGTCAGAAATCATAGGGGAAAATTTGGAGAAGCATTGGCTAAACATGAAGAGAATTTCAAGGATAATATGGAGAGGGTGCAGATTTGGAGGAATGCTCTCACTCAAGTTGCCAATTTATCTGGTTGGGATTCAAGGAACAAGTAATTATGTAAAGCTTTTTACATTCTGAGTTTTTATTTCTTATTTTAAAAATTGTCAATTTTAATTCTCTTACTAATTTATCTATTTTTTCTTATGACACAAATGGTATAAGAATAGTGGTTTTGTTTGCTTCACTGAATATGGTATGAGATAGGATAAGAAATGGAATATCATATTTTATTGCATGTTTAGTAGGTGATAAGATATAATAAGTTATCTCATCATTAATCTTACATTATGTTTAATGAAACATAAGATAGGATATATTATTGACCATTATTTTTATATTATTTCTATATAGGATACGTTAATACCAAGTTAAGATGTAGGATATCGATATTTCATCACAAAATTTATCAATTTTTATGTTGTTTTTTTGTCACTTATTTTGCAAAATATTTTTTTTTATTATAAAATGATATTTGTGTATAAAAATAAGAACTAAAAAAATATTTATAGAATAATATTAAGTTATATTATTTTTATATATTGAATAACATAATATAAAAAGAATTATTTATAAAGTTTAAATATTTTAATCATGAATATTGTTAAATCATAGATTTTTTTAAATAGAAAATATTAGAATACAATATAATTTTTATTTTAAATATTAAAAAATAATATATATATATTCTATTTTATTTTATTTTTATTTATTTTACAAACTAGATAAGAGCATAATATAACATATGTCATTGGATATACTACCTTAGAATATTATATTCATTAGATCTAATATCCAATGATATCATATCTCATTGGAAATTATATACTATGATATGTATTTGTTATCTAATGAGATATGATATTTTAAAATATACATTTCCTATCTCATCCTATCCCACCAACCAAATGTAGTCATTATGTTAAATGATTAAAGAATCAGGTCCACAAAATTGAAAACCTTTTTATTAAATTTTGTAAACATTGACTTAAGACCAACTATATATCTTGACACATCTTCTCTTATTTCCTTTATTTTTGTTACATTTTCAATGGATAGATAGACTTATTATGCATTTATGCTTCAAATATGTTAGGAATGAGTCACTACTAATTGAGGAAATTATTAAAGATATTTTGAATAAATCGTTAAGTACATCCATTGGCTATACCAAGAATCTAGTTGGGTTAGATGTCGGCATACAAGAAATAGAAATGCAATTATGTTTGGAGTCAAATGATGTTCGAATGGTAGGAATTTAGGCTATGGTTGGAATAAGGAAAACAACTACTGCTAGAGCTATTTATAGAAAAATCTCTAACCAATTTGAAGCATGTTCTTTTTTTAAAAATGTTGAGAGGATTTGGAAAAAGAGAATTTAATTAGATTACAATAGAAATTTCTTTCTCAACTATTGGAGGAAGAAAATCTAAATATGAAAGGACTCACATGTATAAGTGTGATTATTGTGTAAGGACTTCATCTCATCTTGCATAGCCTCAATCTACTCACTCTTTTGCTCACTCTTTGTCGCTTCTTCAAAGCTCTCATGTTTTCCCCCATCAGTGAACATCACATGCTCTCATGGGGAGTATCTTGTGGAAGACTAACAATTCTTGGTAGACCGTCTAGGTGGGACTATATGAATAGCTTGTGGTTCTTATGGCTAGTCAAGAACATCATCAAAATTTCTAACCTCTATAGGTTTTGAATCATCAATTGCACCATGTTGGTCATTTTGTGTGTCAACAAGAAGTTGATCTACCATTGGTGTTGGACGAATTATTTCCAAGTCAATCAACTTGTCATTGCTGTCAAATTCTGCTTTCTCCATCTTATCAATGTCTACCATTGTTTGATCTTCCATAAATACAATGTCTCCACTTCTAATCAACTTCTTCTCAACTAGATTATACAATCTGTACCCAAATTCATTTTGACCATAACCACAAACACACATTGGCGTGTCTTCACATCAAGCTTAGACCTTTCATCTTTTGGAATGTGCACAAAGGCCTTGCATCCAAAGACTCACAAATGATCATAGGAAACATATTTGTTTGTCTAAACTCTATTTGGCATATCAAACTACAAAGGAATGAAAGGTGAGAGATTCAACACATGAACCATTGTATTCAAAGCTTCACCCTATAAAGATCTAGGTAGTCATGCTTGTGAAAGCAAACATGTCACTCTGTCAACCAATGTCTTGTTCATCCTTTTAGCTAAACCATTCAACTTTGGTGTCTTTGGAGGAATTTTTTTATGACAGATACCCTGTTGCTTGTAGTACTCATCAAATGGCCTTGAATATTCTCTTCCATTGTCAATTCAGATACATTTCAATTTTCTTTTAGTTTATCTCATAACCAAAGCATGAAATGCTTGAACACATCCAATACCTGATCCTTAAGCCTCAATGTGTATGCCTAAATCTTCCTTGAATGGTCATCAATAAAAGTCACAAAGTATAGTGAACCAACAAGTGTTTTTACATTCATTGGACCATATAAATTAGAGTTGACCAAGTCAAGCAAATTCTTCTTTTTTGAAAAAGAATGATGTGTCTTGAAAGCAACTCTATTTTGCTCATTCTCAAGCAATGAGCTCACTTTTGTAGACATGTGCTTGTCATCCTAGACAAGTGATTCTTTTGGGACAACACCATCATTCCTTTCTCACTCGTGTAACCAAGTCTCTTGTGCCACAACTCAACTGTATCCACATTTTCAACAACATGAATGATATCCTTAGAAAGTGCAGCTCACATCATGTATAAATTAGGATTCCTTTTACACCTTGCTATGACCAAAGAGCCCTTAGTAAGTTTCCATTGACCATTACTAAGACTACTATAATAGCCTTCGTTGTCAAGCTTACTGGCAGAGATAATGTTCAATTGAATGTCTGGAACATACTTTACATATTTGGGAAGCAGTTTCATACCATAATGGGTGCAAACATTACCTAGGTTAACAACCTTAGCCACACCATTGTTGCCCATTCCCACAACTCCGAAGTCACCGGGCGTGTATGATGTGCAAAAATCCCTATAAAATCTAGCATGAGTAGTAGCACCACTTATCTATTACCCAACTAGTCTCATCATATGCTGAATTGATCATATCATCATCATACATTAGTAGAAAGTCTTCTATAGTAGTGGCAGCTCGATCTTCATCACTACTATCTTTTTTTTTCTTTCCTTTTGTTCTTATTTCTTTCTTCAACTTTCTACAATATCTCTTGATATGCCCCTTCTTATTGCAATGGTAACACTTATCATTAAAAAATCTGCCATTGGACTTACTTCTACTGTTTTCTCTATTCTTTATATCCCTGCTCTTGTTTCTTCCTCTTGCCTTAGTAACTAGCACATTTGACTATGAGGAGAATGTTATGATTTTCTTCTCATCTTTTCATTTAGAACACTGCTCTTAGCAATTTCCAATGTTAACTCACCATCTGGAGTTGAATTAGACAATGACATTCTAAATATCTTCCTAGAATCCAACAAAGTGCCTAAAAGCCATAAGCCCTATACCTCTTCATCAATTTTAACCCCATCCTAGCCAATTGATTTATCAAACCTTATAATGTATTCAAGTGATTAGTCATAGGAGTATTATCATGATATCTCAAAAGAATCAATTGTTTCATCAAATACATTTTGTTGTTTTCGGTCTTCCAAGCATAGAACTTTTCAAGTTTGATCCACAATGTTCATGAATGTTTTTCACAACTAACATGGTTTAGCATATTGTCATCTACGTACTGTCAAATATACTCACACTTGCATGTGAAGCAATACCCATTCCTCATCTTTGTCAACATGTTTTCTTTCGACAAACATAGGGTGATGGTAACCCTTCACATATAATAAATCTTCCATTTTATCTTTTCACAAACCATAATTTGAGCCATTTAAGCTCACCATTCTAATTTTGCAGTAACATCCATTTTTCAACACAACACAAGCAACCTGGCTCTGATACCACTTTGTTGGGAGAAAAATCAACACAATATCATAGCAATGTTTATCAATAAGAATCAACTATACACATGCACCAAGATTTTTACCGTGGAAAACCTCCTTAATATGAGGAGTAAAATCCACTGGACCATAATCCACTTAAAAGATTCACTATCAACAAAAATGAGAGTACAAAATCTGTCCCAACATTAAGTAAGGACCATCAATAGTAGAAATCATCAAAAGCAAAAATTCTTGGCTTCACAAACATAAACACCAAATGACAAATGAGTGAAAGAAAGAGGTTACAAATTTGGTACTCTATATGGGTATGCTAATTTGTCTAGAAAACTCCAATTGACGATCTAACCATTTAGATTGAAGTACCACAAGTGCTAAACCTTCCATTAAAATTTCACCTCAATCAAACCAAGGATCAAAGAGATATCACTCTTTGATAAAGATTGTACAAAACAAAATGTTCTCCTCTCCTTTTCAGCACTCCTCTATTTAGATGATTATAACTTACAACTAACTATTCCAATCACCAATCCAACCGACCAGAATCAAGATATATAAGAGACAAAGCTACTAACAAAATTTTAGCATGATCCAATGGTGCAAAACAAAGACCAAGTAGATTGATCAAGACTGCTTGGAAGTGATTCTATTTCTGCCAACTCTAGTTAGGTAGCTAAATATAAAATAGACAACTCCGATTAATGACGTCACCATCTAGAATGAAGAGTTACAAGTTATGAGCCAATTGATCAAGTTTCAAATTAAACGGACCATGGATCAAGGAGATCTATTTCTTGGATGAGAACAACTCTTTCACACTCTTCAATTTCTTCTTCTTCTTTCTCTCTTACTCTTCTCTCTTTTTACTTTCAAAACCAACGACTGCTCTCTTCTCACTTAGTATTTAGAGATTTGAATCTTTTTAGGGGGTTCTCATAAAACCCTACACCAAAAGACAAAAATGTCATATCATATGGGCTTTATAGGGTTTGACATATTTGGACCATCCTCCACATGAGAGGGAAACCCAACCCAACACTAAGGCCATAATAGAAAACCTTATTTACTTATAGGTAGAGATATTGAGTAGGTTAATAGGACTTTGTTAATTGACTAAGATTCTACAAACATTAAAATTAACAACACTCAATGTTAGTACCAAAGATTCCTCATATGGATAGAAAATTCTATGATAATCTATCTCGATAAAGGATATAAGGCCATCTATTGGCTAGAGGCTATCAAGTGTCAACACATATTGCAAACCATTAGGAAACAACCAACCCTTTATTAATGACATGGATAATGGGCCTTGACGAATGAGAAGCACTTGTGTTGTAGGGCTTATTTTTATTCAGTGTCGGTAGCCAACTGCCTAGCATGTACTGAGGCATTAGGCAAACCCATACCAACTTTCTACCATGAAATGTAGGTGCCAACTTTCCCTTGTAAGGTGTTTTTTGTGATAGTCACATAAATGAGACCCATATGAGTTTCAACCAAGGACGAAAATATCGTGATGTATCACTTAACGGGTGGTGCCAGCACAATATATGAGATGACACGATATATGAGATGGAAATCTTGACCATCCAAATTTTCATATTTTTTATTTAATTTTCACTGATATTTCAGCATTATCCCCAAAAAAATCGGTGCTACACCCTTTAATGTTAAAATCGAAAATTTGGTTCCTTCAATTTTCAGTATCTATTGGGGGGCCTGATACTTTTGAGATGCAGATGTCCAATCCTGTTAAGCCCAGCCCTGTTTCTCGATAGAAAATCGGTGCCACACCCTTCAATGTTAAAATTTTTAGTATCTAAGCGGGCCCGATACTTTTGAGATGCGGCTGTCCAATCCTGTTAAGCCCAGCACTGTTTCAACTGTTAATAACTTCGGAGCAGTCCCTTATTAAATATACCTATATTTTCTTCCCATATTAAATATACCTAAAGTCATCTTCTATCCTTCAACGCGCTTTCCAGACTTTGACTTCAATAATATGATCTGCAGCATCATGATCTTCCCATGCCAGAGTGTTTAGTTATTACATTGCTCATTCTCTTGTTGAGATTTCACAGGTGTATTCTTCAATTACAGCTATTTTTTCATTTCAAATTTCCAATTAAGAAAATTTAGCATATTATTCACTTGTGGTTGATATATCCTACAAAGAGCTAACAATTTCGTCCCAGAATTTCTTTCGTTTTATTGATGGGGTTTTCGGAATTGTATTAATGAATTGTGGAACTCTTTATTTCCTACAGGATAATTTAGACTTGAGACTTGGTCTCTCTACTGCTCAGAGTAATGGCTGCTGCTGCTGCTTCTTTTTCTCAAAGGCGCTATGATGTGTTCCTGAGCTTCAGAGGAGAAGACACCCGCAATAACTTCACTGCTCACCTCGACAAGGAGTTACGAGCCCAAGGAATCGACAGTTTCATCGATGAAGAGAAGCTTGAGAGGGGCAAAGCCATATCTTCTACAGTTGTTGCACCTCTGAAAACTCCATGTTTTCTATCATTGTTTTGTCAGAAAATTATGCATCTTCCAGGTGGTGCTTGGAGGAGCTGGTGAAGATACTGGAGTGCAAGGAATCCAGGGCACAGAGGGTTGTCCCAATTTTCTACAATGTGGATCCCTCAGATGTCAGAAATCACAGAGGAAAATTTGGAGAAGCATTGGCTAAACATGAAGAGAATTTCAAGGAGAATATGAAGAGGGTGCAGATTTGGAGGGATGCTCTCACTCAAGTTGCCGGTTTATCTGTTTGGGATTCAAGAAATAAGTCATCATCCATGCTTTTCACATTCTCATTTTTTATTTTTTATTTTAAACATTGCAAATTTAAATGCTTATTAAGCCTATTGACAAAAATTTTAGAAAATGTTTCTAATCTTTCTAACCCTTAAAATTTTTTTATTATTTATATATTAGAAAGACTAAAAACGTTTTCTAAAATTACTACCAAATGCACTCTTACTAATTTATTTATTTTTTACTTAGAACACAAATGGTATAAGAATAGTGGTTAGGTTTGTTTGATGGGACAAAGCATGAGATGGGATGAGTGATGAAATATCATATCTTATGGCACATTTGGTAGGTAATAAGATATGATAAGTTATATCATTGATCTTACACTATATTTAGCTATATTCAACCAAACATAGGATATGTTTAATGGTAGGATATACTATTGACCTTCTTTTTTATTTCACTTTTATATAATATATGTTAATCCCAAGTTAACATGTAGAATATAAGTATCTCATATATCATAAATTTTATCAAAATTTATTTTTTATATTACTCATTTTGCAAAATAATTTTTTTATTATAAAATTATATTTGTGTTTAAAAATAAGAACTAAAAAATATTTACAAAATATATTATAAAATAATATTAAGTTATATTATTTTTATATATTGAATAACATAATGTAAAAAAAATTATTTATAAAGTTTAAATATTTTAATCATGAATATTGCTATACATAAATATATATTAAATAGAAAATATTAGAATACAATATAATTTTTATTTTAAACATTAAAAAATAATATATATTTTATTTTCTTTTATTTTTATTATTTTACAAACTAAATAGAAGAATAATATAACATATCTCATTGGATATACTACTTTAAAATATCACATCCATTGGATCTAATATCCAATGATATCATATACTATTGGAAATAATATATTATGATATACATTTCCTATCCAATAAGATATGATATTCTAGAATATACATTTCCTATCTCATCCTATGCTGCCAATCAAATGTAGTTATTATGTTAAATGATTAAAGAATCGGGTTCATAGAATTCAAAACCTTTTTATTAGACTTTTGTAAATATTGACTTAAAACCAAGTATTTGTTTTGACATATTTTCTCTTATTTCCTTTATTTTTATTACCTTTTCAATGAATAGATAGACTTATTATGCAGTTATGCTTCAAATATGGCAAGAATGAGTCCTACTACTCCAGGAAATTGTTAAAGATATTTTGAATAAATCGTTAAGTACATCCATCGATGATACCAAGAATCTGGTTGGAATAGGTGCTTGCATACAAGAAATGTAAATGCAATTATGTTTGGAGTCAAATGATATTCGAATGGTAGAAATTTGGGGTGTGGGCAGAACAGGGAAAACAACCCTTGCTAAAGCTATTTATAGAAAAATCTCTAGCCAATTTGAAGCATGCTCTTTTTTTTTAAAAAGGTCAAAGAGGATTTGGCAAAAGAGGGTTTAATAAGATTACAACATAAATTTCTTTCTCAACTATTGGAGGAAGAAAATCTAAATATGAAAGGACTCACATGGATAAAGGCTAGGCTCCTCTCAAAAAAGTTCTCAATCGTTCTTGACAATGTGAATGATCCAATAATATTGGATTGCTTAATTGGAAATCTGGATTGGTTTGGTCGAGGAAGTAGAATTATTATAACGACTAGGGATAACCATTTGTTAATTTTACATGGAGTCAATTGTTATGAGGCTATGGAATTTGATGATGATGAAGCTCTTGAGTTCCTCGCACAATATTCATTAAAACATGAGCTTCCTAGAAATGATTTCTAAGATCTTTCACGAGCAATAATATGGTATGCACAAGGTCTTCCATTGACTCTTAAAGTTTGGGTTTTTATTTATTTATTTATTTAGCATGAGTAAAGAAGAATGGAGAAATGAATTAAACAAACTAAAAAGTACTCCTAATAATAAAATCCAAGAAGTACTTAAAATAAGTTATGATGCTCTGAATGATAAATAGAAGGGTATATTTTTGGATATTGCTTGTTTCTTTAAAAGAGAGGTTGAAGATTATGTAATGGAAATATTAGACGAATGTGGCTTCTTCTCAATTAGTGGAATACAAGCTCTCATTGATAAGTCACTCATAACTATTTCTCTTAATAGGTTAATGATGCATGACTTAATACAAGATATGGGTATGGAAATTGTTCGCCAAGAATCCTCTATAGATCATGGCAATCATAGCAGATTATCGCTCTATGAAGATATCTATAATATATTGAAAAAAAAATACAGTAAGAGCAAAAAACAACATGACATTTATTTTATGTTGCACAAGTTAAGATTGGAAATTAAGGATTCTTTTGGCTTAAGTAGGCATATGCCAATAAAATTGTAGCAAGCTTTTATGCACTTTGCATGCTTTTAACTTAATCTCCTTGGTTTGTAGGGAAATGAAAAAATTGAAGGCATTTTCCTTGATTTGTCCATTCACAAGATATAATAAACTTTACCACTAAAGCCTTTGTGAGGATGAACAAACTTAGATTGCTTAAAGTTTATAAATCTAGTGATATCTCAAGAAACTTTGGAGATATTTCTGTAAGAAGAATGTAAAGTTCATTGTTCTCCGAACTTAAATTTTGTTATGAGGAATTGAGGTTTTTGTATTTGTATGGATACTCACTGAAATCATTGCCCAATGATTTTAATGCAAAGAATCTTGTTCACCTCAGCATGCCATGTAGTCATATTCAATGACTTTGGAAAGCAATCAAGGTATGGTTATGATGTATTGATGTTATTTTCTTTAAAGAGCATATAATGTGTATGAAATCTAATTTTTAAGTCAACTTCCTTTCTTGGCAGGTTCTTGAAAAGTTAAAAATCTTGGATCTCAGTCACTGATTCATGCCTAATTGGTGTCTCAGCTGATTCGTGTCCAGCTGGTGCTCCTTGATTGAGGGATTAATCAACAAAATTTATAACCTATTACACCATATACTAGGGTAGCAAAGACAAAGCTACTATAGCATAGTGGCTCTAGGATCGTTCACTGGGATGGGTTTTCACTTCACAAATGATATCAATTCAAAGCTGAATTGGTGCCTTTTCATTTCAAGGTTAGCTTCAAAAGAAAACATAAAGACGTTTGAATGAAAAAGGAAAGGTTTTAAGCTAACCAAAAGTAGTAACTGATTTTACTTATAAAGAAAAGTGTTTCTTGGAGTTTCAGATCACTAGGCTCAGATTCCTCATACAAAAAGGAGAATTCCGGTCACTTGTTTCTTTTCCTCGCATTAGAGAATTAACATATAGTTCCTTCTCCAACCGGTGTTGTACAGATGCTTCCCATTAATGGGTTCAAACACTAAATCCCTCTCACTGATGCATCTTGCAATGGCTCATACCTCTCACCTAGCACTTGCCATTCAAGGTGATCTTTAACCTTGGATTACCCGTCAAAAGCTCGCAAGAGGTAACTAATGGATGTCTCCTAAGAGTCCAAAAGCTTACCAAGTGTTGGCTATTCTAGAAAATCCTACCTTCAAGTCACCTACCAGAGGCTCGCAAGGGGTAAACTAGTGCATCTCCATGGTTAGAGATCACTTGCCTTACCAAGTGTTGGCCCAGGTGACTCCAAGGTGTTTTAAGTTAACTAAAAACGTAGAAACCATTCATGGGACACACTTACTCTTCATTCCAAACTAAAACAACAAAACTTCCAATTTATGCCTAAGGAAACTTACCCGGTTACCTTAGCTCCAAGAGACAAAGAGCCTAGCCTCTCATCCTCTGAGAAAACATCTCAGAGAATGTTTGGCTAGCAAGAAAATGAAAATGAAAGAGAAGACAAGAATATATAGGAAAAACAGAGCAAATGCTCTGTATTTTTACTTCCTTCCCAAAACTGTACAAAGGATTCAACAACCAGCACACCCTCCGAACAGGCTCCTCGGGCTCCCTTTATACCAAAAATCACAATGATAGCTATTCTTGGATATTTTTGCCAAATTCCTAACTTAAAAGCTAAGGAAATCTATCATTGGTGACTTACAAGGAGAATTTAGGCATTTAAGCAACAAAAATCTAATGAAAAATATCTCCAAGAGTCGGTTACAAATATCAGGAAGCACTAAGGACCACTTCGCAGGTGAAAGATGAGGTCTGCGAAATTTCGCAGGTGCACAAGAGGAGCTGCGAAATTTCTTCATAGCAGCCAGCTGCTTCAACACCTTAGCAAAGTGGACTTCCATCATGTGGTGTTTGGCTTCCATCGCGGCGTGAAGCTTCAGGGGAACTCCATAGCACTGTGCAAAAAGGCTGCGAAACCATTCCGCAACAAGAATGGTGATTTCGCAGCACTTTACTGAAGTCTTCCTTCCTTCAGCTTGGAGCAGTTATCTTTCAACGGCTGTAGCTTCCTCATTTCAGATCCAAATTGCACACGGTTTGAGGCATTGGATTGTTGACTTCCCAAGCTTTCAAATGACATATTGTATGCATAAATTGGACATCAGGAAGTGCTCCAAAATTAGCCGCAGTGACTGTCATCAAGAATGTTCCATGGCTGAATCCTCTTTGCTTCCCCTTTTGCATTTCCACTTTGCTTATGGCCTAAGAGCTTCAAGGCTGTGATTCTTCATGCCTCTGAGCTTCCCAAAGCTTTCTAAGGATTCCATATCACTCTCCTCAATCTCATAATGCTTTGGTGGTCAAAATGCTATCAAAACACCAAAACTTAAGGCAATTTGATTATAATTGATTGCAAGGAGTCTTAACATGCTAATTGGGTTAAAAGGCACTAACTACTACTCAAAAGTGTTTAAAAGGATTAATTAAAAGCTATCAAATAGCACTTTTTGAGTAGTAATCACTCCCCCCAACCGACATATTGCTAGTCCCTTAGCAATGAAGGAGAGAAAAACAAAACAAAATTACCATAATTTACAAATCATGCTAATCACTTCCAAAAAAATATTTAAGAGGCATGACTGAAAAACTCTCTCATGGATCATTAAAGAACTATAACTTCAAAATTTCAACAAGAGAAATCAGCAACCTTGCTAAATACCACTGATCAAGGGAATGCATTATGCAAATTGAAGTTTTAAAACCATTTTCACTTCCAAAGAACCAAACTTTAATCTTCCATAAAAATCTAAGTGTAATATGATAGATTCCAAATATAGCATGCTAAACTAATCTCTCCCCCCAACCTATCTCTTTTCAACACTTTAGTAAACTGACCCAATTCAATAAGCAGAGAACACACTTTTTTTTTTTTTTTTTTTTTTTATTTTTTTTTAGCTACAGGCTTAAGGGGCATTCTTTTCTGTTTTGTCCATGTAATGGGGGTCCATCGATGACTCCCAACCAATTAAGGTTTAGGGCATCAAGCTTTAAGGATCTTTCAACCACTAACTCCTCGGATTTCACCCCGGACTTTTTCATATACCCTTTTTGCCTACCATATGCTAACTCCACCTTTCCACCCTTGTAACGAGCATTGAGGCCGGTGACTCCCAACCAATGAAGGCTTAGGGCACCAGGTTTAAAAGGTTTTCACCATATACCCTTTCAGACCTTGCTCGGGTTTCAAGGCAAGCAAACATTTTGCCTTCTTTCTTTTTCTTCTCTTCTTTTTTCAAAGGCTCATTGGCCTTTCATAAGGTGTCTCAATATCATTAAAATGAGGTCAAAGATACCAAGTCCCAAAATTTTCTAAGTCAAGGGGGAAATAGTTTCTCATTTTATAAAAGGAATCTATTGTGCACAGTGTGTGGATAGCTTAAAGTGGAAGGAGTAAATTTGATTTCAATAGAAGTTTCAACAATTGAACCACTTTAGTAAGCATAATCCAAACTCTAAGTTAAGTAAAAAGACAAAAATTCAATTTTTCCCTTTTCATTTTGAAAATTTTTCCTTAATAACCATGGAAAGTAGAATAAAAAACTTAAAAAATTTTAAAAATTAAGCAAAAAACAACTAAATTACCAAAATAACTTAGCATTAATAGCAATACTTACTTCCTCAACTCTCCCCCCAACCAAGCTGAACATTGTCCTCAATGTGACAAAAGCGATTAAAAAAATAGGGAGGAAGTGGTACCTCTTGAGTGACATGGAGTCTGAGTTGTAGAGGAGAAACCACATGTTTCAAAAAAAACATAAGAGTTAGTGAGTAGAGGAAATAGAAAAATGCCAAGTTTAAACAAGAGTTGATGTCTATATATGATTCTGAGAAAGTAAAACATAAGATATGATCAATGGATACCTCCAATCCCAGAATATAAAGCATCATAACATGGAGCTATGTATACTAATATAATAAGTAAATACAAAAAAATAAAAATAAAGAGATGATCAAGTAATGGCAGGGTCCTGTGGAACTGATGCATCTGTGGTGGCATAGTCTCATCAACTGGAGCTCTCAATTGGTAGCTATGGGATTTGATGGTTTTAAGGAGGTAAGAAATGGAATGAGAGGTTTCATGTGTGTGATCCCAGGGTGCATGGGGTTTTCCTCTAGTCTTGGCCATGGCTGAAATGGAGAAAAGTGGTTGTTCATGAGTTCCAGAGGGTACTCAGCTGGTGCGCAGGGCTCTGTTGGCATTTTAGCAACTTCCCTTAGCTTTGCAAGGTGTTTTTGCAAACTTCCCTCCATTTTGCAAGTCAATTTCACAATTTGAAGGTCATTTCTAAGCTTGGAGGTGATTTGGCAGCCCAAAAGTGATGAAAAGAAGGAAAAAAAAATTTCGCAGCCAAAAAGTGCCCTGCAAAATGGAGCTTTGGCTGCGAAATTGGGAGTTTTTATGCTTCGCAGCCATTTTGCAGCTTTTAAATACCCTGCGAAATTGGGACTTTGGCTGCGAAATTGGGAGTTTTTATGCTTCACAACCGTTTCGCAGCTGCGAAATAAGGGTCACCGTGCTGTAAAAATGGCACTCGTGTGCCAAAAGTT
The DNA here is from genome assembly GCF_004353265.1 of Vitis riparia. Classification (NCBI taxonomy): domain Eukaryota; kingdom Viridiplantae; phylum Streptophyta; class Magnoliopsida; order Vitales; family Vitaceae; genus Vitis; species Vitis riparia. Next base: position 34,579,448 of record NC_048448.1, on the reverse strand, counting down.
GGTTTTGCAGCTTTGAAATCCTCTGCGAAATTGAGCTTTTCCTGCGGAAATAGGATCTTTCATGCTTTGGTGGTTCGCAGAGCACTTCGCAGCTGCGAAATTGGGGTCACTGTACCGCGGAATGGCACTCGTGTGCCAAAAGTTGGTTTCGCAGCTGCGAAACACCTCGCGGAATGGAGAAATTGCTGAGGAATCGCTGCGGAATTGGGGCTTTTTACGCTTCAGTGGTTCGCAGAGCACTTCGCAGCTGCGAAATGGGGGTTCCTGTGCTGCGGAGTGGCACTCGTGTACCAAACACCGGTTTCGCAGCTGCGAAATCGTTCGCAGAGGGTTTAAAAGTGTTGCGAAGTGATTTCGCAACAAAAAACCATTTTCGCAGAGAAATCCTCTTTGGCTGCGAAATCTCGCAGAGCTCTTTTCCTCCCCTGTTTTTGCTCTGTTTTTGCTCTGTTTTCGCTCCGATTTCTTCCCGATTTTTTCCTTTGCATTTTCTCCTGATTTTGATCATCCAAAAACCTATATTACATCAAAACAAAGTAGAATTAAAGCATTAAAATCAAAATTAAAGCATTGAAATCAAAATTAAAACAAGTAATAAGTAAAACAAAAAGATATGGACTAGCTAGTTTTAAGAAAGACTAAGTCCATCAAAGAATTTGATCCTGATTTAGCTTGCCCGGATCCCATATGAAGTTAGTATCCTTCATTTGAGGCTTGCTGTGTATGATGGCAACGAAACCAATTCCCTTTTTGCTATACAACGCTTGGAGGAAAAGTAGAGGCATATGTTTCTTCATCAATTCTTTCTTGATGACTATCCTCTGTGGTTCTCTTTGTTCATTATCTGCTCCTTCTTCTTTATTGAACAAATGTAGAATCTCTTCCATCCTTCTCCAACTTTGTAGAGTAGTAAGCTCATTAGGGGGTTCAGACAAACCTTCCTCACAATACACAAAACTTTCATTCAGCTTATCTTGCATATTCTGATTACAGTGCTCCTCTACCAGAGTGTCAATAATACACACTTCTTCTGGACCCTCTTCTTCTTCCGGAATGATTTGCTTTTTAGACATATAAAAGATGTTGAGATCAAGTGTCATATTACCAAAAGTGAGTTGCATGAGCCCATTCCTACAGTTGATGATTGCATTTGAAGTAGCAAGGAATGGCCTTCCCAAGATGATAGGAACTAAATTAGCTTCCTTAACAGTAGGATCCGTGTCAAGAACAACAAAATCTACTGGATAGTAGAAACTATCAACTTGAACCAAGACATCCTCAATTACTCCTCTGGGAATTTTTACTGATCTATCTGCTAGAGATAGAGTAATTACTGTTGGCTTCAACTCACCAAGCCCCAATTGCTTATAGACAGTATATGGAAGCAAATTCACACTTGCTCCCAAGTCCAATAAAGCTTTTTCCACTACTTTTCCTCCAATCATGACTGAAATGGTAGGACTTCCCGGATCTTTGTACTTCAAAGGAGATTTACACTGTAAGATTGCACTTACTTGCTCAGTCAAGAAGGCTTTCTTATTTACAGTCAATCCTCTTTTGATAGTACACAAGTCCTTTAGGAATTTTGCATATGTTGGGACTTGCTTAATCATATCCAACAGTGGGATATTGACTTTAACTTGTCTCAATACTTCAAGAATTTCAGCTGCATTCCTAATCCCCTTCTTCCCATGCAATGCTTGAGGAAAAGGTGGAGAAGTTGATTTCTTCAGCTTTTCTCCCTTCAGAAGTTCCTTCTCTGGATTTGCATTCATTGTTACCTCAGAGTCCTCTCTCTTATCACTGATCTCTTCTTCTTTGACAGGTGGCTTAGGTGGTGGCTGCTCAATTTTCTTACCACTCCTTAAAGTGATCAAGGCTTTGACATCTTTCATCTGTGATGATTCCCCCTCATGGCTTTCCACTTCTTGGACACCCTTGGGATTTTGGTGGGGTTGAGAAGGAAATCTTCCCTTTTCTTGCACTGTATTCAAATTTGTGAGCCTTGATATTGAGTACTGGAGATTATCAAATCTTTGAGTCATATCATTTTGCATTCCATCCATCCTTTTGTTCAGAATATTCTCCACTCTGTCAATTCTTTGATTAAGCTGATTATTGATGGCTTTTTGTTCTCCAACAAAGTCTCCCACTACCTTGCTGAGATTCCCAATGGCTTGTTCAAGACTTGAAGATTGCTGAGATGGCTGATCCGGCTGTTGGTACGGAGGTACTCTAGGCTTCCATGAAAAATTTGGATGATTCCTCCAACTTGAGTTGTAAGTATTTCCATAGGGTGCATTGTTATTGGGCTTAAATTGTCCAACAACATTTGCCTGATCTCCAAACATTTCCCTTTCAGCTGAAACTATAGGGCATTCCTCCACCAAGTGTTCATAGGATTGACACTTAGGACAAAGCTTCACTTGCACTGATGATTCAGCAACAGCTTGCACTTCATGCATTTTTTTCAATTCCAGCTCCTCTAATCTTCTTGTCACAGCTGCAAACTTTGCTTTTGTATCATCCTCTTCTTTCAAAGCATACATTCCAGCCTTAGCATTGAAAACATTCAGTTGAGACTTCATCTTTCCCACTTCTCCTTTGGTTGGCTCATCCCATCCCCTTGAAACTTCAGCTACATAATTCAGGAAATCCATAGCTTCCTCCGGATTTTTGCTCATGAAATCTCCTCCACACATTGTCTCCAGGAGTTGCTTCATTGAGGATGACATCCCATCATAAAAATAACTCACCAACAGCCAAGTATCAAAGCCATGGTGAGGACATGCATTTATGGCTTCCATATATCTTTCCCAACACTCGTAGAATTTCTCATTCTCCTTAGCTGAGAAATTTGAAATTTGCCTTTTCAAGCCATTTGTTCTATGAGTGGGAAAAAATTTCTTAAGGAATTCAGCTTGTAAGTCAGTCCAAGTACGGATACTCCTTGGCCTTAAAGAATTAAGCCAAATTTTGGCTTTGTCCTTTAAAGTAAAAGGAAATAACTTAAGCCTCATCAAATCAATTGAAGCTCCTCCCTCTTGGAATGTATTACAAACTTCCTCGAATTCCTTAATATGTGCATAGGGATTCTCACTTTCCATTCCATGGAAAGTTGGTAGAAGTGGAACAATATATGGTCTGATAACTAGCTGCTCTGTAGGAGGTATTATACATGATGGTGCACTCATACGAGGTGGATGCATACGGTCCCTCATTGATCTAAATTCATTGAGATTGTCTTGACGAACTTGGTGACTATGCTGCTCTTCAGGAGTAGTCTCCATGATATTCAAGCTCAATTCCAATTCCTCAGTATGAGGTGATTCAATTCTAACAAGCCTTCCTCTACTACCTCGTATCCACTTTGGCATACACAACTAGCAACTATTTGAAACTAAAATGAAAACAGAGGACAACAAAAAGAGAACAAAGCTACAAAAACAAAATAAAACTAAGCTGAATTTAAAAGCTAAATTTAAATTATGAGTTAGTAAGACGAAAATGATGAGAATTAATAAAGCTAAAGAAACTTTACCACACTTGTGATGAAAATCACAAGTACACTGAAATAGTATCACTGATTCTTGACACCTTCCCCGGCAACGGCGCCATTTGATTCATGCCTAATTGGTGTCTCAGCTGATTCGTGTCCAGCTGGTGCTCCTTGATTGAGGGATTAATCAACAAAATTTATAACCTATTACACCATATACTAGGGTAGCAAAGACAAAGCTACTATAGCATAGTGGCTCTAGGATCGTTCACTGGGATGGGTTTTCACTTCACAAATGATATCAATTCAAAGCTGAATTGGTGCCTTTTCATTTCAAGGTTAGCTTCAAAAGAAAACATAAAGACGTTTGAATGAAAAAGGAAAGGTTTTAAGCTAACCAAAAGTAGTAACTGATTTTACTTATAAAGAAAAGTGTTTCTTGGAGTTTCAGATCACTAGGCTCAGATTCCTCATACAAAAAGGAGAATTCCGGTCACTTGTTTCTTTTCCTCGCATTAGAGAATTAACATATAGTTCCTTCTCCAACCGGTGTTGTACAGATGCTTCCATTAATGGGTTCAAACACTAAATCCCTCTCACTGATGCATCTTGCAATGGCTCATACCTCTCACCTAGCACTTGCCATTCAAGGTGATCTTTAACCTTGGATTACCCGTCAAAAGCTCGCAAGAGGTAACTAATGGATGTCTCCTAAGAGTCCAAAAGCTTACCAAGTGTTGGCTATTCTAGAAAATCCTACCTTCAAGTCACCTACCAGAGGCTCGCAAGGGGTAAACTAGTGCATCTCCATGGTTAGAGATCACTTGCCTTACCAAGTGTTGGCCCAGGTGACTCCAAGGTGTTTTAAGTTAACTAAAAACGTAGAAACCATTCATGGGACACACTTACTCTTCATTCCAAACTAAAACAACAAAACTTCCAATTATGCCTAAGGAAACTTACCCGGTTACCTTAGCTCCAAGAGACAAAGAGCCTAGCCTCTCATCCTCTGAGAAAACATCTCAGAGAATGTTTGGCTAGCAAGAAAATGAAAATGAAAGAGAAGACAAGAATATATAGGAAAAACAGAGCAAATGCTCTGTATTTTTACTTCCTTCCCAAAACTGTACAAAGGATTCAACAACCAGCACACCCTCCGAACAGGCTCCTCGGGCTCCCTTTATACCAAAAATCACAATGATAGCTATTCTTGGATATTTTTGCCAAATTCCTAACTTAAAAGCTAAGGAAATCTATCATTGGTGACTTACAAGGAGAATTTAGGCATTTAAGCAACAAAAATCTAATGAAAAATATCTCCAAGAGTCGGTTACAAATATCAGGAAGCACTAAGGGCTACTTCGCAGGTGAAAGATGAGGTCTGCGAAATTTCGCAGGTGCACAAGAGGAGCTGCGAAATTTCTTCATAGCAGCCAGCTGCTTCAACACCTTAGCAAAGTGGACTTCCATCATGTGGTGTTTGGCTTCCATCGCGGCGTGAAGCTTCAGGGGAACTCCATAGCACTGTGCAAAAAGGCTGCGAAACCATTCCGCAACAAGAATGGTGATTTCGCAGCACTTTACTGAAGTCTTCCTTCCTTCAGCTTGGAGCAGTTATCTTTCAACGGCTGTAGCTTCCTCATTTCAGATCCAAATTGCACACGGTTTGAGGCATTGGATTGTTGACTTCCCAAGCTTTCAAATGACATATTGTATGCATAAATTGGACATCAGGAAGTGCTCCAAAATTAGCCGCAGTGACTGTCATCAAGAATGTTCCATGGCTGAATCCTCTTTGCTTCCCCTTTTGCATTTCCACTTTGCTTATGGCCTAAGAGCTTCAAGGCTGTGATTCTTCATGCCTCTGAGCTTCCAAAGCTTTCTAAGGATTCCATATCACTCTCCTCAATCTCATAATGCTTTGGTGGTCAAAATGCTATCAAAACACCAAAACTTAAGGCAATTTGATTATAATTGATTGCAAGGAGTCTTAACATGCTAATTGGGTTAAAAGGCACTAACTACTACTCAAAAGTGTTTAAAAGGATTAATTAAAAGCTATCAAATAGCACTTTTTGAGTAGTAATCAGTCACTCTAAGTACTTAATAGAAACCTCAATTTCTCAAGAGTTGGTGAGTCACCAACTTGGAATGGTTAGTTTTAGAAGAATGTGTCTTTGTGTAAGGTTCACTCGTCACTTGGAGATCTGAAGAACCTCACTTTCTTAGTTTGAAAAATTGCAAAATGCTCAAGAGTCTTCCAAGCAGCCTGTGTGGTTTGAAATCCCTTCAAATATTTGTTCTTTCTGGTTGCTCAAAAATTGAAGAATTTCCCGAGAACTATGGGAACTTAGAAATGTTAAAAGAACTTAATGCAGATGGAACTGCTCTAAGAGTACTACCCTCCTCTTTTCCTTTGTTGAGAAACCTTGAAATATCATCCTTTTTGGGATGTAATGGACCACCACCATCTAGCTCATGGTCGTTGCCAAGAAGTTCACCACCATCTACCTCATGGTCGTTGCTAAGAAGTTCAAGTTCCACTAGTTTCATATTACATCATTTGCCAGGTTTATGCTCTTTAAGAAAGTTGAACCTAAGTTACTGCAATTTATCGGATGAAACAAACCTTAGTAGTCTTGGTCTCTTATCTTTATTGGAAGTGGTAAATTTAGGTGGGAACAACTTTGTTACTTTGCCTTCAAACATCAATAGACTTACCAACCTAGAATCTCTAGGATTGGAGAAGTGTAGAAGATTGCAAGTACTGTCGGAACTTCCATCAAGCATATATAGTTTAATTGCACAAGATTGCACATCATTGAGAAGTGCCTCAAATCAAGTACTTAAATCACTACTTCCAACTACAAAGTTGCCGACGAAAACTTTGAAGGTGAGTTCTCTCTATATCCCATAGATATTATAACAAAGGGCTTTGCAATATATTTTATTTTAAATATCATAACTTTCTTTACAAAAATAATAATAATAATAATAAATGTTGATTGAATGAACATATGAAAGCATGTAGCAATTTCTATCACTAACATCCTAATAATTTTGATTTTACAGCGTAATTCAGGTTCACACTGAATATATGTGATGATTTATGGGAGTAGAATACCATATTGGATAAGGTATCAGAGCTCTAGGTGTCAAGTAGAAGCAGAGGTACCTCCAAATTGGTTTAATTCCAACTTGCTGGGTTCTGCTTTGAGTTTAACATCAGTCTCTTATGTTTGCGCATCTGATATTCCACTTAGGGTATCATATAGCTTGTGCTATTCAACTTCCAGTTACATCACTAACTTCATTACTATCAGCGCTGATAAGGAAGGAGTAGGGTTAGATCACATGTGGCTGCTTTATGTAGCACTTCCCCTCTACAGCAATTGGCATAATGGGACTCGCATCAATTGGCATGAAGTGACTCACATCAGGGTATCATTTGGAACTCACCCATTAGATGGTATGCTCAAATTAATCGGTGTGGGTTTGATCTAGTGTATGGTAATGAAGATGTGAATCACGACAATCCTGAAGGATCCAGTTCGACCTAAGCAGTCAACTATTATCCTTAAAGAAATCCATGAGGAGGAACCCAGTGGAAGTGAGAGGGCTCTAATGTGGATGTGATGAGGATAAACATCCATAACATTTGTAATCGTTTTGCTAATGACTTGGTCATGTATAAGCTCTCGAGCTTGAGCCACAACTCAGCTGTGGACTTTGCTTTGGCCACCCCTCTCAGCACCATATCACCTAAAGAAAGAATGATGGCACTGTGAACAGTTCTGTTTTCTCATTTTCTTGCATGGAAGTGGGTAGGTTTTTCTCTCTAAGTAAGGCATCTTGGAGCCTCTGTTGAACCAGCAATGCCTTCATCTTTAGTCTCTATAACCCGAAATCATTTCTGTCTGTAAACTTTCTAAATCAAACTTTGCAGTCCCCATTATAACCCAAATGGCTCTGATACCAATTGTTGAAAAAACCAGTCTTGAATTAGGGATTGTTAGAGCAGAAACTAAACAAGAAAGAGACGACCAGTTTACAAAGAACTTCTCTTAGGAATAAAATCAAATATTTTTATATTTTCAAAACAACATTTAATGTATTTTTGGACGCATTTCTATTTTTACTATAATTTTTACTTTTATTTTTTTTAAAAAATAGGTTCCATAATTATGTAATAAGAGTGATAATTTTCCATGATTTGTTATATTTTAAGCTCTTTGTCTAAGATTGGACTAAAGGTACCATCATTTTTTTTTTTTCTTTTAGAAGCCCGTAGGTTGTACACCAGCCATACGTAGCTTGAACTGTGATGGCCGCAATGCTTAGCTATTGCCGATCCCCAAGACGCCTTTGGTTGAATGTTCACACCTAATCCATCGTTTGAACTTCCTACATTCACTTCCAAACAGGAAAACTGGAATTCTAGCCTATCGGTCTGCTGTAGTCAGCCTCACGGTGTGCTTGACTGGCGAGTCTGCCGTGGAAATCAATAAATAATGTTTTTGTATTGAGTTTGAGGAAAATAAAATGTTTAATTTTTCATATGGGTTGTCTAAAAGAAATAAAAAAAAAATGCAAAATGCTCAATCATTTTTAGTTTTTATAATAAAAATTTAAATTATATTTTTTTTCCTTTGTACAGTGATTTTTAAAATTCTAAATTTTATTTCAATACATTGGGTGGACAATGTTAATACACTGGTATGATATGTTGGATGCCAATGAGGAATAAAATGCATCGCTAATACTATTACTTTTGTTATAAAATATAGGGATGACAAACATACATTGTACTTACAATATATTGCAACACATTATAACAAAACCTAATTCAAAAAAATTAATTTGGAACGTTTTTATGAAAGTGACAGTCTTGCATGATCATACTATACTCACTAACATACTTATATTATGATGAACCATCTTTCAAATCAAATGAAGTATTAAATTGAATTCACAAGACTTGTAGTTTTATACAATTTCAATGCATGGTACTAATAATGTTAATATACTAGTAGGATGTGTTAATACAATGTCAATAAGGTATAAATTGGCATTTCTAAAATTATTAATTTGATCATAGAATATAGGTATGACATAAATGCACTATAATTACAAAACAAATATTATAACATTACAATATAACCTAATTTAGAAATTTTGAATTTTTTCACGTATTATACTACCAAATGAATATTTGTGTTATTCAATTAAATATTTTTATGTTATTCAATTGATAAGTTCTCATAAAAAATAATTGTTTATCCTATTAAGGTAATAAAGTTTTTCTTAGTCATAAACAAAGTTTTCAAAGGTGTTTTTTAGGTGCCCCTTAAAGCACGCTCATGGCAAAGCGTGGCAAAAACGCCTTGAGGCGTTGAAAAAAAAAACAAAAAGAAAAGAAAAACAGGGGTCCAAAAGGTGTATGCCTTTCATGGTGAGGTTGTGGCAAGACGCTCTTTGGCAGCGCCTTTTACACACTAAGGAATAAGATGTGTGCTTCCATGGTTCTTTGTGGATGCCAATCCAAAAATCCCATAGAGAAATAACTAAGAAAAGAGAGGAAACTTGAAGAAAAACCCTAACCCTAGCTTCGTGAAACCCATACCTCACAAGATTTGGTAGCAAATTTAGTTTGATGGCACCATCTCACTCTAGTGGTAGTTGATGCATTCTTTATGACTCTCCCTCAAGTACGCCCCTCTTCCCTTTCTCCATTGTTATTTCTTCTTTAATTTTCTTATTTATTTTGTTTTTCCTTAGGTCATAACTCCACGACGAGCTTTTTGTTTTTATTAATTTACTTATGGAAAATCAAGAATATGTTTTGTCAATTTTTTTATTGCTTCTAGTCAACCACTACTTTGTTTTTACTTGACTGAACCACTTTCTTCATAGCTACAATAAACTCCATTGCACACTTATAGTACCTCCACTACACAACTATAGTACCTCCACTAAACGACTACAATATCACCACTACACAATTATAGTACCTCCACTTACTAAAATTTGGTTTCACTTTTCATATTTCACATTTTTTTTTCTCTAATGAAAATATGTTAAATAATTTATATTATTAGGTCTATATATTTATATTAAATTATTCTATAGGTAAATTTTGTCCCATTGGAAAAAAAAATAATATTTATATTAAACTATTAATACTTAGCTATGCTAATATTTAATTTTGAAAATCTTAAAATTAAAATTTTATTCTTTTATGTTCTAAAATAATTATATAATTTATTTAAAATTCTTTATGCAATTTAATCATTTTTATTTCTTTTTAGTATGAGTATCTCGAAATCGAAAGTTCAAGAATGGAAGTATGTTATTGAAGTTCCTAGAGAAAAGTATATAAGATGCAAATTTTATAATTAAAGATCTTCGGGAGGGTAAATAGACTTAAACATCACTTTGTCAGAACTCATGATGGTATGAGACCATGTATCAAAGTTAATGAAGATATAAGATTGGCACGCAAAGAAGCATTGAATAATTTTAAAAGAACAAAAATAAAAAAGAAATGAGTTGATTGAAGAAATTGACATGAGCTTCAAATCCAAAGACTGAAAGTTCATTTTGCAAAACAATTGAGAGTCCACTACACAACTATAGTATCTTCCACTTACCAGAATTGGTTTCACTCGCATTTCACTTTTTTTTTTTCTCTAATGAAAAAAATGTTAAATTATATATATTATTAGGTCTATATATTTATATTAAAAAAAATTATAGGTAAATTTTTGTCACATTGGAAAAAAATTAATATTTATATTAAATTATTAATACTTAGCTGTGCTAATATTCAATTTTGAAAATCTTAGAATTAAAATTTTATTATTTTATGTTCTAAAATAATTATGTAATTTTAAAAAAATTATTTATGTAATTAATTATTTTATTTGTTTTAATATGAGTCTCTCGAAATCAAAAGTTCAAGAAGGAAGTATATTATTAAGTTATGAGAGAGAAGTATATAAGATATAAATTTTATAATCAAAGATGTTCAAGATGGGTAAATAGACATAAACATCACTTTGCTGAAACTCGTCATGGTATGAAACCATATATGTACCAAAGTTAGTGAAGATATAAGATTGCAATGCAAAGAGGCATTGAATAATTTTAAAGAAAAAAAATAAAAAAGAATAATTGCTTGAAGAAATTAGCATGGCACCAAATCTAATGAATGAAAGGTCATTTTGAAAAACAATTGGGAGTGGAAGTGGAAATGGGAGTGGGAGTGGGAATGAGAGTGTGAGTGTGAGTAGGCAACCTATTCTTAGGGACCCATGGATAAGTTCACCATTTTAGAACTTAGACAAGTACTTTGAATTCCAAATGGAAGCAAAAGAAAGAAAGAAAGTGCATAAGAAAATTAATCATTTGTATACTCAAAGGTTTCTCATTCAATATAGTAAATAATTAATATTGTGTGTCTTATGGTTAATGCTATTGCAAACTTTGGGCTTGGGTTAAGCCTCCATCTATGGCATTGAATGAGGATATGGATTCTTAAAGAAGTGAATTATATAAATATCATGATGGAAGAACACAAAAAGCATGGAAACAATATGGATGCTCCATTATGTCAAATAGTTGGATAGATAAAAAAGTAGGTTCCTTTCTTGTGAATGGTTTAGCTGGCACATGGTTTCGGAAATCAATTAAAGCATTTGACACAATAAAAATGAAGAATTGATGTTTAAATATCTTGATGAGTGGTTGAAGAAATTGGAGAGAAAGAATGTTGTACAAATAATCACTGATAATGTTTCTAATTATGTGAAGACTGGGATGAGGCTCAATAAAAAAGAGGAAAATTTGTGATGGACTCCTTGTGCTACCTATTGCATTGATGTTATAGGACATTGGAAAGCTAAAGATTCATGCTAATACACTTGCACAAGCTAAGTAAGTGGTGAAGTTCTTTTATGGACACATTTGGGTTCTTGGTTTGATGAGAACATTTACAAAAAATTATGAACTTATTTGCCTAGCCATTACATGGTTTGCTACAACATTTCTCACTCTTCAAGATCTTTATAAGTAAAAACAAGCTCCCATAGCAATGTTCTCCTTTGAGAAATGGTATTCTAGTAGTTGGGTAAAAAATATAGAAAGTGTAAAAACTCAAAGTATCGATCGTGTAATTTTATCCAATTTTTTTGCCTCATGTTGCGTTAAATATAAAGACCACTATTCAATTGGTTAGTGTTTTAAGAGAGGTTGATTTAGAGGAGAGACTAGTCATGAATTATATTTATGAGTTAATGGATTTAGCCAAGGAAAAGACTGCATTTCATTGTAGGGCCATTGAAAAAAAATATAAGCCAATTTAGAGAAAAGTAAATGCAAGATGGACCCTATAACTTGATTGACCTTTACATGCAATGGGTTATTATCTTAACCCTCAATTGCACTATGAAGACAAGTTCTCTAATGTGGATGAATTGAGGAATGAGTTATTTGAATGCATGTACAATATGTCTAATTGTAATGAATGTTTAATAGCTGACATTCAGTTGGACTTGTTTAACCAAGCAAGAGGTGAATTTGGAAGTCATTTAGTGATTGATTCTCGAAAACTAAGAAATCCTACAATTGGTGAATGCGTTTTTGGGGCTTCAACATTGGAGTTGTAAAAGTTTATTATTCAAGTCCTTAGTCTTACTTGTAGTGCTTCGGGATTTGAGATAAATTGAAGCCTTTTTGAATCGATAATACTTCTAATTAATTTTTATTATATACATTCTATTTAAATGTTAGTTAACTTGGATATTTAACATTTTAATACTTGGATATTTCAATATTAACATATGGATTTTTTTTCATTGGTAGATTCATACAAATAAATAAATAAACAAAAAATAAACAAAAAATAAAAAATAAAAAACAAAAACACAAAACAAAAAAAGAAATTAACTTGAACATAAGAGGTTAAATGCTCTAGTATATATATGTGAGGTACAACACTAGATTGAGAGAGCAGAGTCTAAAAAGAAGAAAAAATGTTGATCTAATATTAGTAGAGGAGAATGATTTGGATTATGAATGGATTGCAGAGAAAGAAGAATCCCTCCTCCCACATGATGCTATTTGGCTTGAAGATGATGAGGTATTTAATGTTGATGCCATTAAAATTGTGTCATCAAAAGGAGAGGAAATTCAAGCACCATCCATATGCATTTGGTTCTTCAAGCATCAAAAGAAAATATGAGGACTTTGCAAATAAGTATTAAAAAAATAAAATTAAAACTATATTAAATTTAACCATAAGTTGTAATTTTTTACACCTACTTTGTACTTTATGCTAGGTCAAAGTGGAAGCAAAAGCAAAGAAAATGAGGTGAACTTAGTATTAATTGTTGAAGATGAAGAATTAAATTATATGGGGGGATTTGATAGTGCAAGCTTTCCTATTATAGTTACATTGGATGAGGATGATGATAATATTAGAGAGGATGATTTAAATTGATACATTTTTTAGTTATATGTATTTGACTTATGATGGTTTTTTCATGACTTATCATGATTTTTTGTCCAAGTATAAAACTATTTGAATGGTTTTCCTACTTAAAGTAACTTGTTATGGAAGTTTTTAGTTTTATATTTTATTTTAGCTTTCTATAATTTTACATATTTATTCATTATAAAAATTAGAGTCTCAAAAGGCTTACGTCTCAACACTTCGAGACTTACACCTCGCCTCATTGGGAACAAAAACATCTCGCCTTATGCTTTCGTGTTTAAAAACTTTGGTCATGTGTAATAGCTAAAGTTATATATTACATGCATAAATGACATATTAATCTTATGGGTTTGATGTTTATTCAAGGGAGATTGAAAATTAAAGTCCTTTTTTTGTTGGTTCTCTACAGATCTCAAATTTTTTAAAAAGAAAAAAGGAACTTGAAAAGTATATTTCAAATAATTAATTTCTTATAAGAAACTAAGGTAAATTATTTAATTTTTATTTTAATTTTTTGTTATTTTTAGCTTGACTTTTCTTGATTTTTGTGTTTCTTATTTATTTATTCCTATTTTTCACTTTTCTTTTTTTTTTTTTTTTTTTCTTTTTTTTCAAAACTAGTAACAAAAAAATGAATTAAAGGATAAAGTTGTAATTCCATGACTCACTTTCCAAAAAAAAATTTAACTCTACCGAAGCAAAAGAATAATGGGAAAAAATTGAATCAAAGGGTAAAATTATCATCTTAAAAGTTGGGTACTTCATAGGGAATTTTTCGGAGTAAGCACCTACAATATTTCCCAATGTTTTCAGAACCAGACCGATCATTGAACCGGAAAAAGTTACCTTGTTCACTGTTCACTGGGTTGGATCGGTGGTTGAACCGTAGTAGAAACCGGTGACGTCATAAATTTGTAATTTATATATTTATTAAAATTAAAAATAATTATAAAAAAATTAAATATATATGAATAAATTAAAATCAATAATATTATTTTATATATTTGATATTGAAATATGTATAATATTTAAATGTGAATATAATAAAAATAAAATTTTAAATTTATTTTATTATTTTAAAAATATTATATTATTTTTATTTAATATTATAAAAAATGTTAAAATCTAAGTATATTATTTTATTTTATTTTATTTATTTTATTGTTGGCATGTTAGACAACAAAGTGCACGTAGCTGGGTGGTGTTGTGGCTGATGATAAAGCTTGAGGTCCAAGGTTCAAGACCTCTTGGTGGAGGCTTCTTATATTTTTTTCATTGATAATGTTAGCAATCCCACATCGGATTCTGTGAGAAAAACAGGTTGCCAAGATGCCTATAAAAGAAGCCATCCTCACAAGACAAAGGCATCACTTGGGCTCAAGACCCAGACCATGAGATTGTGCGGGCGGATATGGGCTTCGTCACAAATAAGAATAAGGCCAGCAATGGGCTTTAGCCCAAAACATTAAACCCAATGGAGCCCTTCCATGTTTGCAAAATAAAGGGGGTTAACTTGAAGAAATGTGACCGGTCGACAGTTGAGTCGGTTGGACCAGCGGTCCAGTCCGGTTAGTACTTTTCATTTCAACTCGGGGTAAGCCCGTCATAGAATGACCCTTTGCCATGTGCACTGGTTAATCTCTTCTTGGTGAGAACATGTTGAAAACTTATTCACGTAGCTATGATAACGTTTGATTAATGACCTTAATATAGAATTTTAAATGTGCTACAATATTATTTGAAATTTAATATAAAAATTTATTTGGCTTGTCATTCTTTCTTTGTTTCTTTTTTTCTTCATATTATTGCCTTTGAAGTTCATTGAAGTCTCTCATCAGTCTGATTCTGATATCACACGGCAAGCCAATAAAGTCAGCGAAAAGCACACCTACCAAGCTAACTGGTCACAAAAGCATTGGTTTTCTATTTGAGTTGTAACACCCGACTTTTCTTTTCCTCTTTATCATTCAACGCGCTTTTTCTTTCTTTGTTGCGTAAAATATTTGAAGTTTGTTGTGAGACTGCTTCAATCACAGCTGTATTCTCAATTTTGCAATTAAGCAAATTTAGCTTTATTATTCAGTTGTGGTTGATATAAATGAATTTTTTCTACTGCAATTAAGTCAGGACTCATATCTCAGACTTGGTGTCTCTACTGCTCAGTAATGGCTGCTGCTGCTGCTTCTTCTTCGCCTTCTCAGGGGCGCTATGATGTGTTCCTGAGCTTTAGAGGGAAGATACCCGCAATAACTTCCACTGCCCATCTCTGTGAGGAGTTGCGCACCAAAGGAATCACACTTTCATAGACGAGGAGAAGCTCGAGAGAGGGCAAGCCGTATCTGCTGCACTTGTTTCTGCTATTGAAAAACTCCATGTTTTCTATCATTGTTTTATCAGAAAATATGCATCTTCTAGATGGTGTTTAGAGGAGCTGGTGAAGATAATACAGTGCATGAAAAACAGCGGACACAGGGTTCTCCCAATTTTCTACAACGTCGATCCCTCGGATGTGAGAAATCACATGGGAAAATTTGGAGAAGCCTTGGCTAAACATGAAGAGAATTCCAAGGAGGGTATGGAGAGGGTGCAGATTTGGAAGGATGCTCTCACTCAAGTCACTAATTTCTCTGGTTGGGATTCAAGGAATAAGTAATTATTTAAAGCTTTTTTTCACTCTTACTTTTATTTTTTATTTTTAATATTGCCATTTTGAATGCTCTTGCTAATTCAACTATTAGTTATTACAACACAAAGGGTATGATAATATATACCATGTTAACATTATCTGATTAAAGGACCGGGTTCATAGGATTTAGAAATATTTTACTGGACTTTTTTTAAATTAGATATAAGATACCAACCATATCTTGACACATATTCTCATATTCTCTTTATTTTTATTATCTTTTTGTAGAAAGCTGGACTTATTATGTGTTTATGCTTTAAATATGACAGGAACGAGTCTCTACTAATCAAGCAAATTGTTAAAGATATTTTGAATAAATTGTTATCTTCATCCGGTAGTGATACCGAGAATCTAGTTGGAATAGATGCTCGCATACAAGAAATGGAAACCTTATTATGCTTGGCGTCAGATGATGTTCGAATGGTAGGAATATGGGGCATGGGTGGAATAGGGAAAACAACCCTTGTCAGAGCTGTTTATAGTCGAATCTCCTATAAATTTGAAGGTTGCTCCTTTCTTGAAAATGTTGCAGAGGATTTAAAAAAGAAGGGCTTAATTGGGTTGCAAGAGAAACTTCTTTCTCATCTATTAGAGGAAGAAAATCTAAGTATGAAAGAACTCACATCTATAACGGCAAGGCTCCACTCAAAAAAGGTCCTTATTGTTCTCGATAACGTGAATGATCCAACAATATTGGAATGCTTAATTGGAAATCGGGATTGGTTTGGTCGAGGAAGTAGAATTATTATAACGACTAGGGATAAACGTTTATTACTTTCACATAAAGTCAATCTTTATAAGGTTCATAAACTCAATGATGATGAAGCTCTTGAGTTCCTTGCATGTTATTCATTAAAACACGAACTCCTTCGAGAAGATTTCCTAGAGCTTTCAAGAGCTGTAATATGTTATGCTCAAGGCCTTCCATTGGCTCTTACGGTTTTGGGTTCTTTTTTATTTAGCATGAGCAAAGAAGAATGGAGAGATCAATTAGACAAATTAAAAAGTATTCCTAATATGAAAATTCATGAAGTTCTTAAAATAAGTTATGATGGGCTAGATTTTGAGGAGAAGAATATATTTTTGGATATTGCATGTTTCCTTAAAGGAGAGGATAAAAATTACGTTAAGGAAATACTAGACTATTGTGGCTTCTTCTCAGTTAGTGGTATACGAGCTCTCGCTGATAAGTCACTCATAAGTTTTTTTCACAATAGGATAATGATGCATGACTTGATACAAGAAATGGGTATGGAAATTGTTCGCCAAGAATCTCATAATCCCGGCCAGCGTAGTAGATTGTGGCTCCATAAAGATATCAACGATGCATTGAAAAAAAACACGGTAAGAGCAAAAAAATGAAATTTATTTTATGCAACACAAGTTAAGATTTGAAATTATTTAGTCTTAAGTAGTCATATGCTAATAAAATTGTAGTAGACATATATTTATTCACTATGCATGCTTTTAACTTAGTCTCCTTCTTGGTATGCAGGAAAATGAAAAAATTGAAGGCATATTCCTCGACTTGTCTCATTCACAAGAGATAATAGACTTTAGCACTCAAGCCTTCCCAAGGATGTATAAACTAAGATTGCTCAAAGTCTATGAATCTAACAAAATTTCAAGAAACTTTGGAGATACCTTAAATAAGGAGAATTGTAAAGTGCATTTTTCTCCCAACTTAAGATTTTGTTACGACGAATTGAGGTACTTATATTTGTATGGATACTCTTTGAAATCATTGGACAATGATTTCAATGCAAAGAATCTTGTTCACCTCAGCATGCATTATAGTCACATTAAACAACTTTGGAAAGGAATCAAGGTATGATTATGACGTATTGATATTATTTTCTTTAAAAAGTGTTTAATGTGCATGAAAGCTAATTTTTAAGTCAACTTTCTTTCATGGTAGGTTCTTGAAAAGTTAAAAGTCATGGATCTCAGTCACTCCAAGTCCTTAATAGAAACCCCAGATTTCTCAAGAGTCCCCAATCTTGAACGATTAGTTCTCGAAGGTTGTATATCTTTGCATAAGGTACATCCGTCTCTTGGAGTTTTGAATAAACTCAATTTCTTGAGTTTGAAAAATTGTGAAAAGCTCAAAAGTCTTCCAAGCAGCATGTGTAATTTGAAATCCCTCGAAACATTTATTCTTTCTGGTTGTTCGAGACTCGAAGATTTTCTTGAGAACTTTGGGAACTTAGAAATGTTAAAGGAACTTCACGCAGATGGTATTCCTGTAAGAGTACTACCCTCCTCTTTTTCGCTCTTGAGAAACCTTGAAATATTATCCTTTAAGGGATGTAGAGGACCCCCATCTACCTCATGGTTGTTGCCAAGAAGAAGTTCAAGTTCTACTGGTTCCATATTGCATCATTTGTCAGGTTTATATTCTTTAACAAGGCTAAACCTAGGTTATTGTAATTTATCAGATGAAACAAACCTTAGCAGTCTTTGCCTCTTATCTTCATTGGAAGTGTTAGATCTATCTGGGAACAACTTTGTTACTTTGCCAAACATCAGGGGACTTTCTAGCCTAGAAGGTCTGTTGTTGGAGAAGTGTAAAAGACTGCAAGTACTGCCAGAACTTCCATCAAGCATATATAGTTTAATTGCGCAAGATTGCATATCATTGGAAAATGCCTCAAATCAAGTACTCAAGTCACTCTTTCCAACTACAAAGTCCCCGAAGAAAACTTTCAAGGTGGGTTCTATTTGTATACGATGTATCATAATTTTAATTATATATGCATATATATAATTATTTCGATTCTATCTCTCTAACATCCTAATAATTTTGATTCTACAGCGTAATTCGGGTGCACACTTAATATATGTGATGGTTTATGGAAGTAGAATACCAGATTGGATAAGGTATCAGAGCTCAGGGTGTGAAGTAGAAGCAGATCTACCTCCAAATTGGTATAATTCCAACTTGCTGGGTCTTGCTTTGAGCTTTGTCACTTATGTTTTCGCATCTAATGTGATTATTCCAGTATCGTATACCTTGCGCTATTCAACATCCAGTTACATTGCTAACCGCATTAGTATCAGATGTGATAAGGAAGGTGTAGGGTTAGATCACGTGTGGCTACTTTATATAAAACTCCCCCTCTTCAGCAATTGGCATAATGGAACTCCCATAAATTGGCATGAAGTGACTCACATCAGTGTATCATTTGGGACTCAGGTCATGGGGTGGTATCCTCCGATCAAGAGGTGTGGGTTTGATCTAGTGTACAGTAATGATCAAGACGTGAATCCCCCAGTGATCCAATTCAGCTCTATCTCCTCTCCTCCTCTTCCGAACAAGTCAACAGTAGTCCTTAAAGAAATCCATGAGGAGGAACCCAGTGGAAGTGGGTTGTCGAATGTTGATGGCTCAGAATCAGACAGCTCTGATTACCAAACCGTTGATGAGGAAGAACCCACTACTGCAAAAGAAATTGACCGCTCAGAGGATCACTCTGAATCAGAGATGCGGCCGCAGAAACGTTTGAAATGCAAGCATTATGAGGGCATCCCTTGATGATCGGAGAAACAGACCTAAAAATCTTCCCATAACATCATCTCTTGGTAATGGTAGGTTGTGTATTTCTTTTCTTTCTTAATCTGATTTTCAATATTTTAGCTTGGGGAGATGTCTTAAGATCATTTAGAACTGTTTAAAGCGGGAACTAAAAAATCCCATTAACACTGTTTGAAATTAGAGTACTCTCACATATCCTCAATTTCATGCTTAATCATCCCGGGATACACATGGTTGCATATCATTAGAATCATTTGTATTAATAATTCGTGGGTTTTGTTTTTCGTTTGATGCTTTGTTTATTGATTTATATTTTTGATGTTGGGTTTGGATTTGTTGGATTTTATTTCATTCCATTTAGACTTGGGCCTGTGCGTATTGAATATTTAGGTTGGGCCTCATTCTTTGATTTGAGCCTGGTAGGGAGGTTTTCTTATTTGTTTTGGACTTGATCTTGGGTTATTTTTATTTTCTATGTCTAGGCCCATTTCTTGGATTTCTTAGGCTGAACACGTGAAGGGTTGGATTTTCTCACTGGCCCCTATATAAGGGCACACACAACCCTAGGGGAGAGAGCACACATTGAGGGGGTCGACTCACTTTTTTCTAGGGATTTCTGTCTTCCTCTATGACTGTCTGATTTTTGTAGTTTTGGTGAGGGAGAGTTCTATTTTAAATTGTATTGATTTGGAGTTTTACATCTGGATTTGGGAGTTGGAGGGTATTTGGGTTGTTTAGGCTCATATCTATGTACATACTCTCTTCTTCCATCTTTGTTTAATTTTTTAATTTTTCATTTACATCCCTCCACTTTTCGACGATGGCTTTTTCGTAACTCAACTCCCTTCATCTCTCTCTCTCTCTCTCTTTCTCAACAACAACTTTTTGACTCATTTCTCTCTTCTTCTCAATAATGGCTTCTTCTTTACTCAAATCTCTTCATCTCTCTCCTTCTAGACGATGACTTCTTCTCAATAATGGCTTTATGATTCAAATCTCTTCATCTCTCTACTAAATTCCTGACAATGGATTTTTCTTAACTCAAAGCTTTTCATTTCTCTCTTTCTCGACACTCTCTTCTTCTTCTTAACTCAAATCTCTTCATCTCTCTACATCTGGATAATGACATTTTCTTAACTCAAATCTCTTCAGCTCTTTCCATCTCGACAATGGCTTCTACTTCTTCCCGCTTTTATGATGTCTTTCTCAGTTTTATAGGAGTAGACACTCGTGATTCCTTCACTGCTCATCTCCATAGGCAGTTGTGCCGCAACGGAATCAACACTTTTTTAGATGATGAAGGGCTTGAGAGAGGGCAAGTCATAACCCCTGCACTCGTTACAGCTATAGAGAACTCCAAGGTTTCTATCGTTGTTTTATCAGAAAATTTTGCATCATCTAGGTGGTGCTTAGAGGAGCTGGTGAAGATACTAGAGTGCAGGAGAACAAAGGGACAGAGAGTTATTCCAATTTTCTATAATATCGATCCATCAGATGTGCGGAATCAAAGGGGGAAATTTGGAGAAACCATGGTTAAACATGAAAAGAATTTGGCGAATAGGGAAAGGGTGCAGATTTGGAGGGATGCTCTTACTGAAGTTGCCGATTTATCTGGTTGGCATTCAAGGAATAAGTAGGTTTTTAAACCATGTATTTTTAATATGTTTCTATTATTATTAATAATAAAATGAAAATTGGTTAAGGAAAAAAAATTAGTAAAGAAAACTGCAATAGTAGTCACCGTTAAACCTATTGGCAGGAATGAGGCTAAGCTTATTGAGGAGATTGTTCGGAGCATTTTGGAAGGCATGGATAAGACTCCAATAAAATCAATTGATGATGGTATGGCCCAAAAGATACGATCTGTTCAGAGAATGAGGGATCTTATTCTGAGAACTTTGACACAATGGGCTAGTGATCGCCATGATAATGCTATCGTGAGAGATTTGATGTCAATAGCGAGTGTAATAAGGGCTTTTATAAGATCATATAGTCCCAATGACATTGCTATCGTGACAGAATTGATACAATTAGCTGGTGCAATAAGAGATTCTATAGAAATAATTGGTCCCCATGATGATGCAATCGTGAGAGCTTTGATACAATTAGCTAATGAAATGGAGGCTCTTACACAATCAGTTATTTCCAAAGATAAGGGTATCGTGAGACATTTTGCAGGTGAAGCTGGGGCACCTTCGCGAGCAGAGAACAAAAGGCTTTTTCGTAGTCACATTGAGGAAGTACGTTCCATCTCTTCTGACCATGTTGGGGAAGATCCGAAGAGACAAGGAAAACTTCTTTCAAAAATATCAGGGTGTAAAAATCTAAGTTTAAAATTCCGCACTTCTGTAAAGGCAAGAATTCTAGGTTTAACATGGAGCACTACGATAAAGGCAAGACTTCGTACCAAACAAGTCCTTATCGTTCTTCATTACGTGAATGATTCAATAGTCAGCAGCCATACCAATGCCTCCATATTGGTTTTAGCACTAGGTTCTTGGAATCTCCTGTATGTGCTGTTTTCGCAGTCCTGTGAGGATGTGTTCCAATGCAGCCCCGTTAATATATTTTGTGAATTGAACTTGAGTGATCTTCGTTCCTCTGAGGTTAGCTGCTTTGGCAATCCACTGAACTGGGGTAATGGAGTGATGAGGTCAGCTCGACCTAAGTGACTGCAATTTATCAGATGAAATAAACAACCTTAGTAGTCTTGGCTTCTTATCTTCATTGGAAGAGCTAGATCTGGGTGGGAACAACTTTGTTACTTTACCTTCAAACATCAGCCGACTTTCTAACCTGCAATGGCTGGGGTTTAAAAATTGTAGAAGACTGCGAGTACTGCCGGAGCTTTCACCAAGCATAGATCATAGAGAGGCAAAAAAATTGCTCGTCATTGAAAATTGACTCGTATAAAATACTATAGTTTAAATTATTTTAAATATTTATCACCTATGAAAATTAGAGTCTTAAAAGATCTGGTCGATTGTAAATAAACTGATATTTAAGGTCTACATAATTAGAGCCTAGGAGTAGTGAAGATACTTTTTAGCTTCAAAGTTCAACATCATGGGTATTGCCTTCTGACTTGAAGGTAAAAACAATGTTTGTTGACCTGAAACTTTAAAATGTTGAAACCCCCTTTTGATAGGTTAAAATGTTGGAACCCTTGTTCTTTTTGGTTACTGCCAATGATATATCTGAATGATGATGTGTCAGGTTATGAATAAATATTCTGTTTAATTCCTAGATATCTTCAAGGGCGGTTTTTTCCTCTTTTCTCTTCATGCATGCTGGCTTTGTTATTAGTTTCTCTAAGTATGTTTTTTTGATCAGTCCAGTCAATATAGAATGGTGAATAAGCTTCAGTGGAAAATAAGGCTACTTCAAAAAATAATACTGGACATGTATGGTTCAAGAAACATGTCTATCGTTTGTGTTCTATCATCAATTTGAATGATTTGGCTGGCTATACTTTTTGAAGTTCCATGATGAAGTTATGCAAGATTGAATCATTATAAGGTCCATATGATTTACATGGATACGTCAGTATAGATTACATGTATAGCATTTTTTATCTGGTACCTGAGAATTCATTGTAATCTAATTTCAGCTTTTCTTGTTTCACTTATGTCTTTTATATTTTAAGTTTTTTTTTTTGTGTGAGGAACTGAATCCACCCTGTCAAAGAAAAGCATTTTCTTGTGCATCAATGTTATTAACCATTTTTGAGTCCTTGTCCTGATGCTTGGGCTTTTGGGCACTGGTTTTGATGCTTTTTTTTTGTAGTTTCTTGGTTGCTTCCAAGAACAATAGGAGAGCTACTTGTGAATTTGTTTGGAGATATAGGAGGCAAGAGTGGAGTAGTGTTTCCTTTGAGTTATAGGGGAATGAAACTCCTGACAGCAGACTATAAGATTGTTTTAAGATCTTTGCATGCTTTGGACAGAGGGTGATCTTTTGATTTGGACATATTCTTTTATGAGCTCATAAATAGTTTAGGTTATACACAGGTTAAGAAGCTATTAGCTTTTGTTTGCTTTGTTTTCTGTCCTTTTTCTTCCTTGCCTTATTTTCTTCTCACTTCTTGTGGGCTGTCCATATAAACTGCCTGTGCCCTTCGGTTGCACTGTCCTCAATGCTTTTCTATTACATTTATTTTCCTATTAATGGAAACTATGTTGACATCTTGCAATTCTTGGAAGTTAACCTAAATACAATACTGCCTTTTGAACCCTTGCTTCAAGCCCTATCCAAGCTTTAGGTCCCTAACCCAATCTCGACTCAAGCTCATCTTTTCTGAGCTCCGGGTCAGGCAGGTCCTAGTTATTAGGTTTTGATTATGTTAAATCACAGAGGGAGAGAAAAAAAAAAAAAGACAAGCAATAAAGACAGACAACCAAGAACACAATTATTGATATGGATGCAAAAAGGCTTGCAAGTAGGATTAACAACATTCCCCTTGCATAGTTGATTCTGAGGCAGTAGGGGTTTAGCTTTCAGGCCATGGTATCGTTGTAGTTGTCTGGATAACAAAGATGAGGGTTCTGGGAGTTCATGCCAGGTGTGGGTCATGATGATGTGGTCTAGGTTTGGTGTTTGGGTAGGTGAGGTGAAGAAGAGTTTTTCAAAGGTTGATGGTGATGGAAGTGATCCAGAGTGTGCTGTAATTGGCAGGTCATTATAGTGATATTACCGTGGAAGAAGTATAGCAATTAAAGAGGACAAACTCCAACCCTAGACAGACATTGACTCCGGGCCGAGGTTTCTAGGTTTCTTTGGTGCTTTTATCTGTAAATTTGGCATATGGACCCTAATCCTAGCCCTAGATTGATTCACACAAAACTGGCTGCAATCTGTTAAATTACTATTACTTTTGTTTAAGAGTAATAATAACTAATTGATAAGATAGATTAGGTTTAGAAAAGCCTTTTGCCCTGGCCCAACCTGGACTGAGGTTGCGTTGATGTTTCTTTAGAAAAGTTGCATTTGTATGATAGTGGGATTTACCATATTCGAGTATAGAGAGCCTAAAAAGGGCACTTCCCATGGACATGTTCCTCTCAAATCCTTTTCTTGGACCTGTTCTTCCCGAATCCCACCTTGGGTTTATCATCTCTTTTCCTTATCCTTCTATTGTCATTGACCAAAGCTAAATGGTGTTAGGATTTACCAAACCAGTGCGCTGAAAAACAGAGCTGATGACTGGCAACTAACTCTTAAAGCAAAGAGTCAGGATGGTGATGGGCATGTACTAACTAGAGAAAAAAAAAATAGTTGCATATTAAAAAACTATAAAAAAAAATATAAGAAATAGAGAAATACTTGGCTTGTGACGAGAGTGCTTTTACCCATTTGCCATATTGACCCTGTTTTGACCATATTACCTCTTAATACTTTTTAAAATTCATGCAGGAATATTGTGGAAGATGTACCATGGGGTGTGCATGTGAATTTTTTGAAAGCAGAAAGGAGCTTGCACAGGTGGGCCCTTGAGGATCTTCAGAGAATTCATGCTGCTGAGGGTCTGGCTGCTGATGAGAAGGTGGTGGAGTGGAAATGCATGTTCTTGAAGATGCTGGTCATTGGGTATGTGGCTCTCACCTGCTTCAATTCTTACAATTATCTTCTGAACCACCTAGTATACACTTTACAGGTGTGCTTATGCTTGCATTTCTTTTAACAAAAAAGGGGAAAGACCTCTCTCAGTCAGCTGTTCTAAAACAAACTGTTCACCATAAAACACAAATCGAATGGCTTGATGGTCCAGCTCAACTGGATTAGTGGTGATAAAAAATGGTCTAAAATGAAATTTATGAATAAAATGGACTGTTTGTTGCTTAAAATCATGAAATATGTCTTCCGAAAAATCTGTAGTTTTAGCAAGGTTGAGGTTTCTTTTCCTATAGTTGTTTTGATTGCTATTATTTGGAAACTAGATGAAGAAACTTATATGACTTCCTTTGCCAACCCCAGCCTTTTGTGATTCCCAAGTCGGTTACCTTTTACCTTTTAACCCAATACTACTACCATAAGTTCAGCTTTTTTGTCAAAAGACTCTTAGCCTTTGCTTAGCAAACAGTTTCATCTGAAAATGTATCAAATGGAAATAGTGTCCCATGCTTCTGGTGTTGGCTTTAGGTAGGATTGTATTAGAATCATCTAAAGACAACTTTAATGGCTGTTCAATCCTGGAATCGCTAATTTCTTTGTAATCCTTGGCAGGTGCATGCTGATAACCCAGATGGTCTCTTCAGGATTCTCTCCTCTTCCTTCCAAGGAATCAAAACCTAACGAACTCCCGAATTTTCACTCCCGTTCAGTGTCAGCCTTCCTCAAGTTATAACCAATCGTTGTTTACCATCTTCATACATTTAGCTTGTTCTGTTCCACATCCAATCACGCTTCTTCCTCCTTTGATGTTTGCACATATCCAAATCATCTTAAGGGAAAGGTGGAGTCAGATCACTTGTGGCTGGTTTATGTACCACTTCCCCACTTCGTCAATTGGCATCAAGTCACTCACATCAAGGCTTCATTCAGAATAACCACCTTCATGCGCCTTAATGCAATTAAGGAATGTGGGATTGGTCTAGTATATGTTAATGAAGCGGTGAATTGCTCTGTCTTTTCTCCTCCTCCTAACGAGTCATCTGTTATCCTTCAAGAAATCCATGAGGAGGAACCTAGTGGAAGCGGGTACTCTAATATTGATGGCTCAGAAACGGATAACTCTGATTACTATTCTGCTGATGAGGGGGAACCCACTGCACCCCTGCTGTAAGGATCACTCTGAATTGGAGATGTGGCCAGAGAAACGCTTGCAATGCAGCCATTATCAGAGCATCCCTTGATGATGAGGATCCAGGCAGACAAATGCTTGATATCCACCCAAATCTTCTCATATCAACTCTTGGTGAGCTGTGTGCTTCCTTTGTTTCTTTTCCTGAAACTGACTTTGAGTTGTTCAGCAAAATACTTTGATTTCTAATATTCT
Organism: Vitis riparia; assembly: GCF_004353265.1. Lineage (NCBI taxonomy): Eukaryota > Viridiplantae > Streptophyta > Magnoliopsida > Vitales > Vitaceae > Vitis > Vitis riparia. Next base: position 34,553,241 of record NC_048448.1, on the reverse strand, counting down.
GGAAACATATCATAACTATTGGAATTTTTGGGTGTTGTATTAATGGTGTTACTAACAAGCTTTTGAAGTTTGATAGATGTTGGGTTATTGTTGCCAGTCTATGCTTTTAATTTGCCTTGGATATCTATACCTACATACTTACATTCCATTTGCACATTCAGTTCATAAATGCAGCTTCTTATTTTATTCTACTGAAAGGTTGCAGTCTTATATGTAGTCATGAGTGTGGCTGTGAGTTTAGACCAACCATAATTCAAATTATTTGATACTTTCTTTTCAGGGAACACACTATCCTAACTATTTTCATGACTTCGAATATATGAGTAAAATGTGGCTACAGCCAATAAAGCTGAATGAATTTCTCAAATTAAATCAGTAGTAAACAAGCTTATAAGGTCATCTTCATATGAGAAGAATAGAGAGTAGATGACAATTGGAGACTCTTCATTCTCAAAGATTTTGAGTATCATCAAAAATTAATTCATAAGAAGGCAAGATTTGATTCCAAGCTCGTGGAACCACTGCATTTGCAAAGGAGTTGCTCTGCAGAAAGCGAGAAAATTATCTCCCTCCATGGAAATTCTGATTCTGGCCTCTGCAAAAGAGGAACAGCTTGTCACATGGTGTAACTCAAGATTCTAATCATTTCCACCCAAAGAAAGTTTTGAAAGTTACAATTTGCAATGTTTGTCAAACTCATGTTAAACAAAACGTAGAAGAACCAGATTTTATGACTCAAACATAATAAACGTCAGCAAAAGTTCCTGCAGTTTTTATCCTAGTACTCAACATCATAAGTATGCTGGGTGTTTCATCAGGCAACTTGCATTCATCACCCAACACCAACTTTGCTTCATTTTCTCAATCAAACTCCTCATATTTGCAACCAAATGCTAAATAAAACTCAACACTGTCAACAACTAATAATGAAGGCTTAATAACAAATTTCAGCATAATCAAAGGTCAGATTATTTCTAAATATGCTTTCATGAGTAAAAGTAGCTTGTATTTTCCTAAAAGATGCATATGTGAGCAAGTTGTCCACTCAACCTTATAAAAAATTGTTAAAATAGAAGTAGTTTATTTCAAAAGATGCCTTCACGAGGAAAAGTAGTTTGTTTTTCCCTAAAAGATCCTTAAAATAAAAAAATCCTCCACAAAGTTGCTTCTCACCTATCGGGCAACCTCCTTTTGTCTTGTTTTAGTTGTTTCAAGCTCTTTTTAGAAGATTATTAAAATTATCTTTCTTTAATATTGTTGCTCATGAATGGAACCTACCAAAAGACTTATGCGTGGATGATATATTTGTTGTTTTAGTATTTCTTTTTAATGACGAAGCATTTTCTCAAACCTTGGAATCGATCGAGCTAGCCTAAGGCTAGCCTAGTATGAAGTCTAAAAAAATTGGAACAAGCACAAATTCTACTTTAACCCAAGGTTGGTTAGGGAATGCTTGGGTCCTTGTTTTAACCATCTACGGCCTTCAAAAAACAAATTTGATATCATTCATTTCAATTCCTCATGTTCTCATTTTTACTCTCACTATTTTTTTACCAACCCTACTATATATATACCCAAGTTGAAAAAGTCCAAACTAACCTGCTATTGACCTAGGTACCTTTCCAAAATATTGGTCCTTATTGCTCATTCTATGACTATTAAGGAAAATAATTAAAAATATGTACAAAATCAAAATCAATCATTAAAGAATAGAAATTATAAAGAAGATGTACACAATCAAATGTATAATGAAAAAAAAAAAACTCATTCCAATCTGCATTTTCAAAAATAGGTTAATTCCATTCACCTCCTCCAAAGTTTTCACTAAATACACCTAATCTATATTGATTTGAAATTTCATCAAGTTTTCATAAATCAGCACCCTCTCCATGTTCCTCAAGTTTTCTTCATGTTTAGCCAATGCTTCTCCAAAATTTCCTTTTGTGATATCTTACATGTGAGGGATCCACATTGTAGAAAATTGGGAGAACCCTCTGTCCCTTGGTTCTCATGCACTCTAGAATCTTCACCAGCTCCTCCAAACACCACCTGAAAGAAGCATAATTTTTTGACAAAACAATGACAGAAAACTTGGAGTTTTCAATAGCCGGAACAAGCACAGAAGCTATGACATCGCCCCTCTCAAGCTTGTCATTGTCGATGAAAGTGTTGATTCCTTTGGTGCATAGCTCCTTATAGAGATGGGGAGTGAAGCCATTGCGGGTGTCTTCTCCTCTAAAGCTCCGGAAACATATCATAACTATTGGAATTTTTGGGTTGTGTATTAATGGTGTTACTGACAAGTTTTTGAAGTTTGATGGATGTTGGGTTATTGTTGCTGGTTTATGCTTTTAATTTGCTATGGATATCTATACCTACATACTTACATTCAGTTCATAAATGCAGTTTCTTCTTTTATTCTACTGAAAGGTTGCAGTCTTATATGTAGTTCCAAGTGTGGCTGTGAGTTTAGACCAGCCATGATTCAAATTATTTGATACTTTCTTTTCAGGGAACACACTATCCAACTATTTTCGTAACTTCAAAAATATGAGTAAAATTGGGCTACAGCCAATAAAACTGAATGAATTTCTCAAATTAAATCAGTAGTAAACAAGCTTATAAAGTCATCTTCATAGAGAGTAGATGACAATTGGAGACTCTTCATTCTCAAAGATTTTGAACATCATGAAAAGTTATTCTTGGAAAATCACTAGTGGAATGCGATGACCAGGTCAAATGCTCACTACCAATCAAATAAAAAATTCAGGAACCAAAAATACAAATTCTACTTTGCCTTATTCTAAAACCTAATTCATTAGGTACGTTATAATTATCAAAGGCATTAAAATCAATACCAGCAGGGTTCGAATCATATACTCAGAAAAATGGTGACAAATAGTTTAATGATATATGCATTGTATAAAAGTTTTAAAAAGTTTCTACCCAATTTATCACATAAAAGAAACCAACTAGATTCCAAGCTCCTGGAATCGCTGCATTTGCAAAGGAGTTGCTCTGCAGAAAGCAAGAAAATGATCTCCCTCCATGGAAATTCTGATTCTGGCCTCTGCAAAAGAGGAACAGCTTGTCACATAGTGTAACTCAAGATTCTTATCATTTCCACCCAAAGAAATTTTTGAATGTTACAATTTGCCATGATTGTCAAACGCATGTTAAACAAAATGTAGAAGAACCGGATTTTATGACTCAAACATCATAAATGTTGGCAAATGTTCCTGCAGTTTCTATCCTAGTACTCAACATCTCATAAGTTTCTAATGCTCATAACACAACCAAAACTATTACTATTAAAACTTGAAGGTTATAATGCAAAGAATCATTCATACTCAGAAAAGAAGCATGTTGGGTGTTTCATCAGGCAGCTTGCATTCATCACCCAACACCAACATTGCTTCATTTTCTTAATCAAACTCCCCATATTCGCCACCAAGTGCTAAATAAAACTCAACACTGTCAACAACTAATTATGAAGGCTTAATAACAAATTTCAGCACAATCAAAGGTCAGATTCAAACAAAACCATCTGCCTAAAATATCAAAGAATACAAGAAAAAAGGACTAAGAGAATTTCAGTTGCTTCAATCAATATATCTCAATAAGAGAAAAGTTGATGACTCACCGAAAAGTCAGACAGAGATATAATATATAGACATGATTGGAGGAGTTCGCTGAGAATTATTGACGAAAAATATCATCACTGATTTTGAGAATGCATGACCAAATCAACACAAAAGAGAATTTTATTGGAAAAAAGACCTGGATGATGGTAGTCATTCTTGAGGACGTTTGCGCTTGAGCTTGAGCGTGGGATCATTGGTGGGTCCATCACTGCTGCCACTAGAACTAGAGTCCATTCCACTTCGATTGAGTCCTGCTCTGTCACTGCTTCTCTCAACTACATTACATCCCCTACTCTTAAGCTGTTTTCTATTTTGTGGATGGATTCCTTCAAGATCTTCTGCATATATAAGACATACGCCACACTTCTTCACCACATTGGATGCACTTGAGTTGAATCTGTGGGCTGCTTCAAAAGAAATCTCAATGTGATTCCACTCATTGGGGTCATTGAATTGAAACAACCTCAACTGGAACATGGTTGATAACCCAGCCAGACATGTTCTGACCCAACAATGTTGCCTGTCCAATGGAAATCATGGCCGAAGTCTTTCAAGTCCCATAATAAAAACATCAGAATTCAAATGGCATATAATTCTCTCAGGAAGATGTTCAAGAACAGAGCAGAGAGCAAATCCCAAGAAGTCATCACATATACCAATCTGTAGGTAGCTGAATTTTTATAGAAGATCCCACATTCTGATGCCAGATCCACTCAGGAATCCCAGTGCCAGGAAAAACAATACTAAATGCAATATTTTCAAGCAATTTCTGCATCATAACAGGTGAAGTAGTCACAGAGGAATCAGAAGCAGTGGAAGACACATAAATATGTGGAAATATTTGTAATTCTGTCCTCTTATCATCACTGGATTGGTCCTCAACTGGTTTGGAGCAATTATAGAATAGGAACTGTAGCCCTTGCAATGTGTTTACACTTGATGAGCCTGGCAAAAGAGCTGTGCAATTGTGTGCATCTATGTCTCGGACACTTGGTGGAAGCTCCGGAATTCCTGTGAGACTCTGGCACTGCCCCAATCGAAGGTCTTTTAGGTTTGTAAGTTCACTGATGCCAGCAGGTATGCTTAGAAAATTGTTCCGGCTTAGATCTAATTTCTTCAATGAGATTAAGGAGCAAATACCGTTGGGGATTGCCTTCTATTAGTTTGCAGTCACTTATGTCTAAATTTGATAAGGACCTGAAACTAGAAAAACTAGAAGGCAAGCGCAAACCAATCCCATTTGAACTGTTTCCATGCAATAACCAGAATGAAAAGAGCGAACCCAATGAGGTAGGTGCTAATATTTTACATCCAGGATAGATCAATACTTGCAGGTTTCTCAAAAGAACAATTGAGTCAGGAGGTTGTGCTATAGCAGTTCCATCTGCATGGAGCTGTGCTAGACGTTGCAGGCTCCCGAGGTTCCTCGGCAAATTGTTTAATTGTGGACAACCAGAGACAATGAGTGTTTCAAGAGATGTCAAATTACACATGCCGTTTGAAAGACTCACAAGGTTTTTGCATTTCCTCAGATTCAATAGAACGAGGCCTTTGAGACGTTCAATTGATGAGGGTAGCACTTCGATAGGTGTCCCATCTAAAAGAAGCTCTTTCAAATTGTCCATATTCTCCGTCACTTCTGGAAAACTTTCAAGTTTTGAACATCCAGAAAGAGAGAGATTTTCAAGGGATTTCAACTTACAAATACTTGTCGGAAGACTCTTAAGATTTTTGCACCATTTCAGATCCAATAAAACAAGTCCAGTGAGATGCCCAATTGAGGAGGGAAGTTCCTCAATAGCAGTTGAAGCTAAATAAAGCTCCAATAAATTTTCCATGTTACCTTGAATATTTGGAAACTTCTTGAGCCCTGAGCAGCCAGAGAAATTGAGAATTTCAAGCGCTTTCATGTCGATGATGCTTGGAAAACAAATAAGCTTTTTGCAATTTTTCAAATTCAATAAAATAAGCTTGTTCAGCTTTCCAATAGATGGGTGAACCTCAAGCAAACTTGAACAACCATCAAGAATTAGTTTTCAGATTGGGCGCACTCACTGTGATGTCTGGAATTTCAATGAGGTGTTGAGAGCAACTAACTCTTATAGTATTTAACTTTTCAAGAAGCTGTAACAGGAAAAAAAAAAAAATTACTTTGATATATTTGCTTTCCTGGACTTTAGAGTTTAACCAAAGAAGAAATATGAATAAATAATCAATCATCATACCAAGTCACCTTCCCAAAGTCGTTTTAAGCTGCTATAACACATGTCAAGTTCAACAAGGTCCTCTGCATAAAATCCTAATGGCAAAGATTCCAAAGGATAACCATGCCAATGGAGATATCTTAGCTCATGAGAAGGGAATTCAAAGTCTTTAGATAGCTTTACTTTATTATCCTCCCTCGTAGAAGCAGATTCTAGATCCCAATGGATTTTGAGTACTCTAAGATTCTTCATCATTGCAAAAGCTTCAGTAGTAATATGTATCCGCGTCAATCTAGACAAGTTCAGAAGTATGCCTTCAATTGCCTTTGTTCCCTGGTAAACAAGAGTAGATGATGAGTAGAGCAAAATACATAGAAGTTAAATAAGACATGTAACTTAAACAAAAATGATATTGTTGAAGCTTAGGTATTTTGAATAACCTTAAACATGAAAGTATATTCATTTGCATTTTCTCTTACCATTTTTCTTGTCAATACACGATTTACAACCTCAGGATAGCACAATCTGCTCCATTTTCCAGGGTCTCTAGGACATTCTTGTCGAACAATTTCTCGTCCCATTTGTTGTAACAAATCATGCATCCATATCTTTTGTCTAAAATAGTTACAAAGCACTTATCACCAAGGACTCCTATTCCACTCTCCGCATAGAAGTTGCAAGCATCTAGGATTCTAGTAACAAAATCTTTCTCCTCTCCATTAAAGAAGCAAGCAATATCTAAGAATATCTGTTGTTGTGTGTCATCTAATTCATCATAACTTCTCTTAAGCACACGTTGGATTTCTTGGTTAGGTTCCCTCTGTAGTTTTTGCAATTCACTTTCCCATTGACGTACTGTCTTGCCATATAGGAAACAACCCAAAATCTTAAGACCTAGCGGAAGACCATTAACATAATGTACAACAGAGTTTGAAAGTGTTTCATAGTCTTCTTTGGGATGGTTCTGTTTAAATGCATTCCAACAAAAGAGTTCAACAGCTTCCTTGTGATCTAATTTCTTAGCCTCATATAATGCATCCATTCCATGCAGCTCCAACAAATGCTTATCTCTAGTTGTTACAATAATTCTACTTCCTGGACCAAACCAACTATGGTCACCAGCTAAGGCTTCCAATTGGTTCAAATCGTCAACGTCATCAAGAACAAGAAGAACCTTTTTAAAGCATAGTCTGTCTTTTATCATATGGACCCCTTCATCAACATTCCTTATAAAGTTCTTCCTTCTTGGCAAGATATCATGAAGAAGTTGTTTTTGTAAATAAAGGAGACCTCGACTTTTAGAATCCTCTCTAACATTAGCAATAAAGGTAGCAATCATGAACTGGGCACCAATTCGGTTGTATAAAACTTTGGCCATGGTTGTCTTACCAATTCCTCCAAATCCATAGATCCCAACCATGCGAACATCATTTGATAATGGATCTATTATTTGTGGAAAAATATCTTCCATTTCTTCCAAACGATAATCCATCCCGATGAGGTTCTTGTCAACCTGTAAGAGTTTCTGACTAAATTTCATCAAAATAACGCAAGTGATATCCTCAATAAAATCTGCCTCAGACCTGCTGCCAGAAAGCACATACATAGGTGAGCTAACAAAGCAACAAATGGTAGAAAACATGAAGTAAACTTGATTATGCTTGGTTTTGTATAAAACATGAATTATGGGCAATTAGAATTTGTTAAGGGGATAAGGATGAATTAATTAGATGTTTCAAGCACCATTAAAACACCATAAGAAGAAGAAAGAAAAAAACCTTCTAAATGTTGCCCTTTATTTCATCTTTGCTAACCTCTACCTATACTGGAATATTACTCAACTCCCTTCTTAGATGATGTTGGCCTTTATTTTAAACTTTACACTCTTCCTTTCATAATTAAGCTTTTTTTTTCATTAGGTCTATCCTAAGTTAGCATTTGTATGTATCAGAAAACACTAAAAAAATCAAGAATAGTTGTTTGCCCATACTAACATATTAACCTTATAAAAGAATGGAAAGAAATAGGAAATCAATTAAATTTTAGATGGCCTTTGATTGATCAATTTAATGACTTGATAACTTAATTTAAGTCATTAATAGATTAAGTATGTTTAGCAAAATAACTTAATATTATAATTTAAAGTAAAAAATAATTTTAAATATTAAGTCAAATTAGGTTCTTTATTCTTAATCTGCAATCCCTTTTACCTCATGTCCTCATGTTTAGTGAGAGTACTACACAATCATAACTCCACATTCACAACCTAAATATTTTTTAACCATTCTAGATATCTACAATATATGTTTAACAAATAAATTTATTATTTAAGATTAGTCAAAGTAAATAGGAGTTAAAATTAGTGAGAGTAAATATGAGTTAATTTGATGATTTAGAATAAATTTTAAATGAACTTTATCAAACAACCTTAATACTTAAAGTGAAAATTAAATAATATATTTTAAGTTAACAACTTAAAAATAATTTAACTTAAAGTTAATTTAATCATTAAATAATAAGTATTAAGTTTTACAAAACACCCTCTTAGTAGAAGGGAAAGAAGAAATAATGTTGTTTTGGATTTTGAAGAAACTAATTCTAATCAAATAATATAATATGGGCAATAACTTAAGTCAATAATTATAATTTTAAAAAAAAAAAAACCCAAAAAATCTGTAGTTTTTTTTTTTTTTTTTTTTTGTGTGTGTGAACAAATTAAACATGGGTTCTTTATGGCGTTTCAGGGATAAAGATAAAGCTTGAAAGACTTTATTTTGAATAAAACAAAAGGATGGAGGACATTTTAAAAAGTATATAATTTTAAAGTCTCATTAAGAAGCTAGGTTTTGCCTTCCACCTTGAGTCATCTGCATGACTTCAAGTCTTAAATGCAACCTATATTTTGAAAGAGTGATAATGCATATAAAAAATACAAAAAAAAAAAACCCTCCAAATTGGTTCCCTGATGAGAAAAACATCATATTTACCCCCTTACATTTCAAATAGTCACATGACCGGCCATCATTTTTCCCGGAGAACCAATTTGAAGACCTATGATTTTTTTATTTTTTTCAATTGATGAGAATGGACTACTTACTACATCAGTTTTCAATACTAGTTTGCTAGGTTGCAATACTAATGGGCTGTAAATTAAGGTCCTAAATTTGTAGATTAAATGGTGTCCTAATTGGGAAGAACCAATTCTAAATTCACAACTTCAGCTGCATGATGTAACTGATCATGCACCAACTCCACGGGCATCCCCGGTTGTAGCTCTTTTTTTGCACCGGAGGTGCTTGTCCTGGCAAGGCTGGTTCAACTCGTCCGTAAACTTTCATGCTAGCAGTGCTGCCCTGTGAACTTTAAAATCATCCGGGTCGAGCAGGTTTATTGAACAGGGAGGCGAATCCCAGGGTCAGACCACTAATTCCGTCTAATCTACTCTATCTATCGGAATTCTCCATATTATAAGTTCTCCGTATTATAAATTCACTTTATTTTTTAGGATAAGATGCATGTGCTGATTATAAATTCTAGTAGATTTCTGATTTATCATTATGTATAGAAAGATAAAAGGATACTTGCAAAAGATTATGCGATCGAACAAGCTATATTTACCCATTCTGTATATGCCATCCAGAAAGATTGCCCACTTCCCTCAAAGCTGCTCTCAACTTCTGTGTATACTCCAGAGGAATTTTTCTTTCATGATTGGCCAACGCTTCTCCATAACTCTCCCCCTGATTTCGCACATCGGAAGGATTCACATGATAGAAAACTGGAAAAACTATTTTTCCCATTTGTCGCCTCGACTCCATGATCTCCTTCAACTCGTCCAAACACCACTTGGAATGAGCATAGTTTTTCGAGAGAATTACGAGAAAGCACCTTGACATCTCAATAGCTCTCAAAGTAGTTGGCAAAATCATTTCTCCCCTGATATGATCCACTCTAAAGGTTCGAAACCCTTTCTGATACAAAGCTGCATAGAGATGATCTGTGAAATTTTGTCTGGTATCTTGACCCCGAAAACTCAAGAAAACTTCATATTCCCATGGACCAATACAAGTAGAAGTAGAAGAAGAAGACGCCCTTCGAAGATCCATCCCAACAAGCTTCTTCTCAACCTGTAAGAGTTCCCGGTTTAAACTCTTCCAAATAGTGGAAGTAATCACCTCAATAACACGTGACTCAGGTCTGCAAGTGGCAAAGCATGACACATGGGGTGAGTCAATGGTTGCAAACACCAGCAAAACATGAATTAAGTGCCCTGGATCATATATGCTTTTAGCTTTACTTAGAAAACACGATTTATCATGCAAAGAAAAGAAGTTATAGTTACCCATTCCTTAAACACCATCCGCTAATCTTCGCCACATTCCACAACGCTTCCCTCCACCTCTTTATCTTCGACATTCCTTCCTCGTCTGCCGTTCTTTCATGATCGGCTAATGCTTCTCCATAACTCCCCATCTGTTTTCGCACATTGGAGGGGTCCACCTGGTAGAAAATCGGAAACACTAATTGTCCCATACACTGCTTCCACTCCATGATCTTTACCAGTTCATCCAAACACCACCTAGAACGGGCATAGTTTTTGGACAGAATTACGACACAAATCCTTGACTCTTCAATAGCTTTTAAAAGTTCTGCTGCAATCTCTTCTCCTCTTCGTAGCTCCTCATCATCTCTAAAGGTACGAATCCCTTTCTGATCCAAAGCTCTGTAGAGATGATCTGTAAAATTATGGCGAGTATCTTCACCCATAAAGCTCAAGAAAACATCGTAATTCCATCCACGAGTAGAAATAGAAGAAGAAAGAAGAAGAAGCTCTTTGACTTTGAGGGTCTGCAAAAGCCATCCACTCTTTACTGTGAGAACTTACTCAACTTAACTTAAATGGCAGGCAATTTCTTCATAAAAGGCGGAAAGAAATGGCAGGAAAACACTGGTAGGTAGAAAGACAGCGATGAACTCTGCCTTGGAAGGTCGGGATGCTGTGTGCTAAAATTGTTGTGAAGGTCTCCACTGTATCCCGAATCTTTTCTATTGTTTACAAATTATTGTCCATGTATATATCAAATATAAAAATGGATTACAATATTTTTAATTATTATTTTATTTTAAATGCAAGAAAGAAGTTTGATTCCAGCTACCATCCATCCACATACGATGCCTAAAAAAAAAAAAATGATTGGGTTTAGCTTGACACATGGGTCTGAACAAACCGGCTTTAGCATTCAGGTTCTCATGCCATATATCCATCATCGTCTCCGAGGAAGAAAGAAAGCCATGAAATCTAGTTTAAATGAAATTAACCTTAAAGTAAGTGTTTAGTTTAGATGTTTGCTAAAAAATTAATTTAAAACTTCATCCGGTGATATGAAATTTAAATTTTAGAGTTTATTTACAAATTATAATTTAAAACCAATTTATTTTTAAATAATTCAGTTCTCTTGGGTTTCGTTTATAAATTCAATTTATATGACATTAATTTAATTTATATTATTATTGATTCAATCATGGCAGGTGGGATGGAGGACGAAATTTCCTTCCATTGACCTAAGAAAGATTCAAGTCTTTTCCTCCCAATATTTAAAGACTCATTGGGATATGTAGATGACAATGAGAAGGGAATTAATTGACTCATTTCTAAAAGGAGACACCACAAAAGCCCAAAGTTTAAAATAAAGTAGTCTTTATGCTGCCCAAACAATTCACTACGTATGACTAGCTCTTTCAACTACTACCACTATATGTTTTTATCATAAATTAATTTGTGGTTGAAAAAGTATTTTATGGTGAAATAATTTTTTTATTAAAAATTATTATGGTTAAAAAATATTTTGCGGTAAAAGACTCTTTTTCATTAAAAATTATTTGTGGGGATGCTTGATATAAGTTGGTGAGTAACTATTCTTAGGGTTTTGCTTTGAAAAAACTTGTGTATAAAATGATTATCTAGGAATTATATTAAGTGATTATCTATATTTGTCACTTTTAAACTTTAATAAAAATTTAGTAAAAGAATAGTTATAATTTATTTAATGTTACTAAGTTATAACTCTAAGACTATGTAAAAAAAAATTTTTGAAATACATTTGTGAAAGTGTTCATTGGTAAATTAGAATATAGAATCTACTCTTAATTTAAAATAGTATTATTAATTTCTTTGATTATAATTATATTGTTAGTTTTTAATTTATAGTTGAACTTGTATATGCAAAGGATTGGGTTAAACATTGATAGTATTTTTTTAATTCATAAATTATTACAATGTTAAAATAAATTTAAAAATAAATAAATAATGTAAATTTTGAGGAGGGTACGAAAAAATGTGATGAAAGTATAAAGAATATAAAAATAGTATAGGAAATGTGAAGAAAGTACGAAGAATCTAAGGAACGTACAATGAATGTAACGTGTAAAGAGAAGAATATACAATGTGAAACGTGTGAGGAATGGAATAAAATGTGAGGAATTGATAAAAAATGTGAAGATGGTATGTGTGAGGAATAAAAAAATGTAAGAATGGTATAAAAAATGTGTGAGAAAGGGTATGAAGTGATACCGGGAGAAATATAAAAATGTGAGGAATGTAAGATAATATGGAAGGTACAGAGAATGTGAAAATGACACAAAAATGTGAGAAGAGTACTAAAAATATAAGGTATGAAAAAACAAAGAGATATATGTTCTTTTCTTAAATGCGATGTTGGAGTTATATTTTTATTTAATTAAAATGTTTAAAAATCTTATATTTGTTCTTATCTTTTTAAAAAATATTTTAATAAGAAAATGATCTAGTTCAAAGCAAGCTTGAAAATGACATGTACAAATTTCAAGTCTCCGAATCAACTAATTCTCATTCAAATTGTCATTCTCATGAGCCTTTTAATCATCCTAATGTAGCAACTAATAATGTTATTGTAGTACCTACGCTACCAACTCTCCTAAAAGCAATTGTTGTTAGGAAAGGTGTACCCTAACCTTATAGTGCATTCACCCAAGCGCCACACAAGGGGAATTGATGGATGCAGCCAACCCTCCGAACTACTAACAATCCCCTCCCCTCTAGCGACACCTAGGGTTCGAACCCATGACCTCGGCTCTAATACCACTTATAGGACTCAGACGCTACCAACTCTCCTAAAATCAATTGCTATTAGGAAAGACGCATACCCTAGCCTTATAGTGCATTCACCCAAGCGCCCACGGCGAACACAAGAGGAGTTGATGGACGCGACAAACCCTTCACTTTGCCAACAACTATCTCTAAGATTTTTATATTTGACATTCTTGTTTAGGTCCCTTCTATTGAGATTGTAAAGAAGGTGCTCTCACTCTCTATTTTCTTAGTTGTATCGTTTGCGTACAAAGGGTCAAGCTTTGTCAATCAATATTTGTTCACTTCAAAAATCTTGTAGAAAACCACTTTAACATTAAGATAAAATTATACCCAATTGATGGTAGGGATGAGTTTAAACCTTCTCATTCTTAGCTAATCATGACATTAAACATTGATTATCTTGTCCCAAAACTCCATAGTAGAAGGCTCAGGTAGTATGTAAGAATCATTATGTTGTAGGTTAGCCTCGTTTGCTCAAGCATTTATGCCTTTCAAATTTTGGGTGTATGCATTTCATGTTGCTATTTTTCTCATAAGAAAAATGGCTTCTTATATGTTAAACTTTCAATCTCCCTATCAGGTTCTTTTTAGATCAATTCTTGATTATTCTTCCTTTAAATCCTTTGGGTGTCTTTGTAATCGCTTTATTCATCTTTTTAATAAATAGAAACTACAATATTGGTCTACTAAATGTCTTTTTGTCAGTTATCACACTCCTCACAAAATGTATCTTTGTCTTGATTAAACCTTTGATAAAGTTTACATCACTCATCATGTTGTTTTTATGAATCTTGTTTTCTTGTGGTTGTTGGCACTCTCCCTAGTGTTTCTACTAACTCATCTCCTTTCCTTATTTTTCCACTTGCTTTTATTCATGTCTTTTTCTTCTCCTTCTCATGGTTCCTTCAATACTTTACATTCTACTCATCATTCTTCTTTTGTTTCCCCTATGTCATCCCCTATTCAACTTGTGGTTTTGGACTCTAAGATGCATCCATTACCTCCAACTATTAATACTCATCATACACTCACTCATGTCAAAGCTAGTGTTTTTAAACCTAAGACCTAACAAGCTAATGCTTCCATTGAGTTATCTAATTTTTAGCAATTTATCAAGGATCTTCATTGGTAAAAAGCTATGGAAACTAATTATGATGCCTTAATGGAGAATGATACCCATACACTAGTTTTTCTACATTCAAAAGCTAATATTGTTGGTTGCAAGTAGGTTTATAAGTTCAAGTACAATCCTGATGGCAACATTGAACATTTTAAGCCATGCTTGATTGCCAAGGGATTTCATCAAACACCTGGCATTAACTGCTTTTAGTTCAATGGTCAAAGTGGCTACTATTTGAATTGTTCTCATGATTACTCTCTCATTTGGTTGGATGATTTGCCAATTAGATGTGCATAATGCCTTTTTAAATGATGATTTACATGAGCAAGTATTTATATCCTAGCCATAAGGATTTTTTCATCCCAGTATCTTGACTATGTTTGCAAGCTTAACAAAGCTCTCTATGACCTCAAATAGGCTCCTCATGCCTGGTTCACCAAATTAAGATTGGCCTTAAGCAGCTTGGGTTTTAGATGTGTAAGGGATGATAATTTAATGTTTGTTTATTATTTAGCCTCATATCTTATCATTATCTTGGTCTATGTTAATGGTATATTAGTTATTGTAGTAGCTCTACTCAAGACCTCAATTGATTGTTTTCTTTATTGCTTCCTTTCTTTATATGATCTTGGTGTTATCAATTATTTTTTGGTGTTGAGGTCACTCATACATTTGGAGCCTTTCTTCTTATTCAACATAAGTACATTAAGGACTTGCTTAATTGCACAAAGATTCTCACTTGTAAACCAACTGCTACTCCTAGTTGTGTTAGTCCAACCTTGCCTCAATTTGATAGGTGATAAGTCCATTTAGAGCAACTTATTATCTATGATTTAACTTGATATTTCATTAGTTTAAGAGTAATTTTATCTCAACAATCATTATTTTTATTGTTTTAGGTCTCAAATAGCCAAGAGTATGAAAAGTGAGCAATATGAGGCAAAATTGGAAGAAAATATGAAGTTTGACGGCCTCTTACGTGACAATTTGCGTAACTCACCCGAGAAGAAAGCGCCATTGCAGGAAGGACTTAAGCGCCACGGCGTACGCATGTGGAAAATCATAGTTGGGGACTCGAGACAAAACCGTTGCAGCTGGAGAAGCTTGTCCGCAGCGAGGCCCAAAGGAATTTCAGAAATCCTAGGAACCCGAGACTAAAGCACCGCGGTAGGAGACACTGAGGGCCACGACCTAATATTTAAAATTTGAAAATTATTCGTCCTTATCTCATTCTGTTCAGATCAGAATTAGGTGGGACATCAGTTTACGATATTGGGGCTATAAATAGACGAAAGTAGGGTTTATTTGGGGATCTTGGAGACTTGGAAGAATGAGGATCTTGAAGACCTAGGAGAAGAGAGAGCTTGAGAACAAGAAGGGAATTTGTAGATTTTCTTCTATTTGTCTGGTTTATTCTTCCATTTTCTTTATGATTGTAATTTAAGATGTTTGTTCTTCATCTTAAGATGAACTAATTTCCTTTGTCTAGGGTGAGATGTAGCTCAATCACGATTTTTGTTTTTGATTGGTTTAAATTAATTCTCTGTTTTGCATCAATTTATTTGTGTATCTATTCTGCGCTTAATGCTCTCAATTCTTAAGGGCCCAAGTTTTGATTGATTTTATGATTTAGGTTGATAACGAGAGTTAGAATCTAAATTAAATCCATAGAATAGATTACGTTAGAATGAATGAATAGTAGAGATACATTACCATGTTCTAAGAGATTAATAGTTAAATCTATAATAATTCCATAGATCGTAATTACTCCTTTAGACTTAAATTCACATAGAGATATGTTAGGTTAGTAATTTAAGGAGCAATCTGATACATTTTGAGAGAAAATATTGGTTGGCTTAGGGAAATAAATCTCCAAATAAAGCATAACAGGAATTAGGTCAAGCAATCAATTGCATGAAAAGTGTTTGTAGTGAAATCAAAAGCCCTAGATCGTTTAAATCATAAGAGTTTGAATTTATTTTCTTTAATTGTTTAAGTTGTTTTCTTTTACAACTTTAAATATTTGGTTGATCAAATAGTAGTAGAAATAATAAATTTTAGTAATTAGTAGCATAGTCCTTGTAGGTTCGATATCCGTACTTAGGTACAATTATATCACTTGAACAATTCGTTTACTTACGAACCAACACATCAAGTTTTTGGCGCCGTTGTCTGGGACTATTTGTTACTAATATTAATTCTAGTTATTTATGTGCTAATTTGATTTATTTTCTTTTTATTCTCACTCAATTGTTTTTCTCTTTTTTGGTTTTCTTAATGTGTGAGACGTACAAGGAGTCTGAACTTAGTACCAATCACCTTGATATCAACAAAACACTATGAAAACTAAAT